>NW_016107573.1:200194-235819 GCF_001604975.1 Cebus imitator | reverse complement strand
AAAAAAAAAAAAAAAAAAAAAAAAAAAAAAAAAAAAAGACTGAAACAATGAGGAGAGAATCCGCAACTATTCTTTTTCCATTATTGCCCCTTATTACTTCAAAGCAAAACTATTTTGACACAAACAACCGTTTACCATGTGAATGCATTTAATTTTAGTTAATATAGGAAAATTCCAAAGCCAGTTTTAAAACTTATGCAGACCGAGCAAAATAATACCTCCTTCTGATTATCTACTAAAACTGACTCAGTATTTTATTTAGTTATTTATTTTGAGACAGAGTTTCGCTCTTGTTTCCCCGGCTGGAGTGTAATAACACGACCTCAGCTCATTGCAGCCTTCGTCTCCCATGTTCAAGTGATTCTCCTGTCTCAGACTCCCCAGTAGCTGGGATTACAGTATTTTAAAACAAAGCCCTTCTCAATGAAATCTGGATGAATGGGTAAGTTAGACCATCAGAACAGAGCCCGGCTGGACTCTGGGAGGCAGGCAGACCCCAGGTCAGCAGACATGAGTATACAGTGGGATGTCTTTATCAGTGGCTTTCGCATCCGTGGATTCAACCAACCATGGGTGGAAAATACTCGGAAAAGAAAAAGGATGGTTGCAGCCAGGCGAGGTGGCGCACACCTGTAATCCCACCATTTTGGGAGTCTGAGGAGGGCAGATGGCCTGAGCTCAGGAGTTAGAGACCAGCCTGGGGAACATGGTGAAACTCTGTCTCTACTAAAATACAAAAAAATCAGCCGGGCATGGTGACATGCACCTGTAGTTCCAGCTACTCAGAAGGCTGAGGCACAAGAATTACTTGAACCTGGGAGACAGAAGTTGTAGTGAGCCAAGATCGTGCCATTGCACTCCAGCCTGGGTGACAAAGCAAAACTCTGTCTTGAAAAAAAATAAATAAATAAGATGGTTGTGTCTGTACTAAATGTGACTTTTTTCTTGTCATTTATTCCCTAAACAATGCATTATAACAACTATTTATTAATACATAGCACTTACATTGTATTAGGTATCATAAAGTAATCAGGGATGATTTAAAGTTTACAGGAGGATGTGTATAGGTTATATGCAAATACTATCACCATTTTATATAAGGTGCTTGAGCATCCATGGCTTTTGGTATCCATTGGTGGTAGGGGGGGCGGGGTGTCTTGCAACCAATCTCCTAGGGATGTCAAGGGACAACTGTACTTCATCAAGATAAGGATAATTAAGGTAGGGGGGTGGAGTGCATACTTGCTAATCCTGTCCACAGTCAGGGGAGCCCAATGGCCTGAGGGAAATCCCTACTTCCTATTTCCAGTTCTATTACACTTACTGATATCCTCAGGCAAGTATTAAGGCAAGACATTTAATATTTGATCCCTACTTTCCTCATCTGTAGAACCGAGACAGTGATTGTACTTTATAGGGTTTTGAGGGGATCAAATAGTTCATGGGTATAAAGTACTTGGTGTAGTTTGGGTACATGGTAGGCACCGATTAATGATTACTAATCATTGACCTAGTATTAAATAAATCATGGCACTAAGGTGTTAATTGCTACAAATCAGACAGTACTGCTTTGATAAAAAGGACTCTCGTTTGAATTTTGAACTGGGTATTATCAATTTCTTTAGTAATTGCTTTAGCTTCATGTCATGAATGCAAGTGGTACTGTTTTTCCCTGCACTACCTTCACCTTTCAGATGGAGCAGAATTAAAATAATTCTATAATATAATAACAAATGGGTCTTCAGAATTTAAGTTGTTCTGTTGTAATCTTCAATCTTCCCTAGCTCAACTGGAAGGAAGTTACATGATTGACCCAAAGTATCAAATATCTTCTCCTGCCAAGTGTTACAAGACATTCACACCTCTTGGAGTAAAGAAAATGGCCACAATATTTTATGATTCCTTCCATCAAGAAATTCAGTTTATTTTTCAACCCCTTGAATTTAGTCTTGGCCACATGAGTTGCTTTGGTCAATGGGACATGAGCAAACATAATGCCAGCAGAAGCGTGAAAAGTGCTTGAGGAGATCAAATAGTTCATAGGTGTTCATGCTTGCCCTCTCTTGCTGCTGGGAACCCTGAGAACTATCATGTAAGAAGCCTGGGCTAGTCTACTGGATAACAGACCACATGTTAAGAGGGCCCGGCTATCCTAGGTGAGGCCCCAAACCTGTGAGTGAAGCCAGCCTAGATCACTCAGTCCCAGAGGAAGCAGCTGACCACAAAGATCAACCAGGCTGACCCAGATCAGAAGAACTACTCAGCTAACCCACAGAATCATGAGCAATGAAAATGATTGTTGTTTTTAAGGTGCTACTTTTTTTTTTGAGACAGACTTTCACTCTTGTTACCCAGGCTGAAGTGCAATGGTTCCATCTCGGCTCACCACAACCTCCGCCTCCTGGGTTCAAGCAATTCTCCTGCCTCAGCCTCCCAAGTAGCTGGGACTATAGGTGCGCGCCACCATGCCCAGCTAATTTTTGTATTTTTAGTAGAGACAGGGTTTCACCATGTTGACCAGGATGGTCTCGATCTCTTGACCTTGTGATCCACCCGCCTCGGCCTGCCAAAGTGCTGGGATTATAGGCGTGAGCCACCGCGCCTGGCCAGGTGCTACGTTTTAAGGGCAGTTTATTATGCAGCAAAGGCTAACTGATACACCTGTGCTAAATGAATACACAAGGCAATACTACCTCACCCGTGTTGTCTGTACTAGTGCTATTCTACCAGCCTGTTTACATTGCTTTGTGCTCTTAAGCCTGTCTCTGTTTTCTTCTCTCTGAGGTCTTCAGGTTCCCTTCACTGACTCTTATGTGGTCCCACTCCCTCGTTTTCCTTGAAGTCCTGTGTTGGGCCCCTTTTCTCTTCTTACTCTATACTCTTTCTGGACAAGCTCACTCCAGACTACTGGTTTGAATACACACTCCCCTATCTAATGACTTCTCAACCTTCGTCTCTACCCATGACCCTTTTTGGGAAAAGAGTTCAAAGGGCTCCAGTTCAAAGTCAAAGTCAAGGCTCCAGTCCTGATCAAAGTCAGAGTCACCAACTTTCTCCCAAACCTACACTGCTTGTCTTGGGTTAAAGGAATCACCATCATGCAAATCTAGAAACCCAAATCTTCTTCCTTTCCTCTCATTACCCCTTCCCCTTTCTCTCTCCACATCCAATCTCCACAGTGAATCACTCTCAAGTGGGCTCTCCCTTTGCATCCCTGCTACCCTGTAATGCAGCAGTTTCTCTGTCTCCAGTCTTTTTCCAGTTCATTCCGTACATGATGCCCTGAGCTGTCCTCTCATCCTCAGATTCAAGTCCAATTCCTTATCACGTTCAAGACTCTCCTTTGGGTCCAGTCTGGATCCAGTCTACCAGTCCGCCCTCCGTGCCCACACTATTTGCCCTCTAAGCACCAGATGGTCCACCCACACAGTTCCCCCATTTCTGAAAAGTTACGGCAAACATCTTCCAGCTGTTGCACAGGTTATTCATATTACCTCGGTTGCTCTCCTGGACCCTTCATTACCTCTCAAAGCCCTTCCCATGCTTAAGGACACCATCTAAAAGCCACTTTTCTCTGCAAAACCTTGCCCTATTTTTCTATGACAATTTCCATACCACTGTAGCCTCTGGATGAGCCCCTCTTATGCATCTTTTCTCCACTCACCCTGGTTGACGGAATGTAAGCTTTCTGTTTTCATGTCCCATTCGTAGGCTTAGGGTGGCCACATTTTCTTTCCCAGCATGCCCAGGACAGCCTCAGTTTACATTTCTCCTCCCACCATAATTAATGATAACATCCCCTTCCATTCTCAAAAGTGTCTCACCTTGGATGACAAAAGATATGGTCACCCTAAATTGATCTTACAGTGCTTGACACAATCAGAGTATACAAGTCTGCTAATTCAACCTTTCTCTTGTCCCTCTTCATATTTATTTTTTGACTGTCAGAAATTATTTGTCTGTGTTCACACTTGATTTGCTCAACTTTCCACACAGCCACGGTCTTCCTCACTGCAGTTTAAAAATCACCATGGTCTTCCTCACTGCTGTTTAAAAATCACACAACACAGACAGCAAACTCAATTGTCCACAAGGGCCACATGTAAGGGGCCAATTGTCCTCATGGCAATGGATGTGCTGCTGCAGTGTGGTGGGCACCGTGGCAGACTGGACAGTGCATGCCTGCCTGATGGGGGCGACTTCCAGGCAGCTGGGGTTTCCTTTACTAGGAGGAATGGGGCACCAGCACTGCCAGACCTTCTGATTTTTCAAGAGAAGGTAGAAATGTGGATTTTTTCTTTTAAGACTCAGTCTCACTCTTGTCCGCCAGGCTGGAGTGCGATGGCATGATCTCGGCTCACTGCAACCTGTGCCTCCCAGGTTTCGAGTGATTCTCCTGCCTCAGCCTCCCAGGTAGCTGGGATTACAGGCACCTGCCACCACACCCTGCTAATTTTGTATTTTTAGTAGAGACAGGGTTTCACCATGTTGGCCAGGATGGTCTCAAACTCCTGACCTCAGGTGATCTGCCCACCTTGGCCTCCCAAAGTGCTGAGATAACAGGTGTGAGCCACCATGACTGACCAGAAATGTGGATTTTTATATTAAATCTTCCAATTCAAGTGTTGGCAACTAATTTACACTTTAAAATACTGCACAGGTGTATCCTGTGTGGCTAATGCATCTTTGGCCCTCATAAAACTAACAGATCTCTGCCTGGAAAACATCCCACCTTTGGAAATGGAAACAGACAAGTAGGCTCCAGAGGCTGAGCCTGTCTCTGACACTCAATGGCTCTGTCCTTAATGCCATCTGTGGGGGAAAAGTTGCTGTCTGAATTTCGTAGAGAATATAGGGAGCAGACAACCTTCCTTTCTAGGCAAGTGTTACTTTTCCTTTCCACTTCAAGTTTCTTGGATGAAAACATGTTGCAGAGGTGGCTTTAGTGCAACACTGGGCACAACCCCTAGGATACTACAGGTGCTTGACACAGGAAGAAGTTTCTCCAAGTGAACAATGCTCTGAGATACAGCAGCCCTACTCTGCCCATAGCTCATCCCAACATAAGCCAGCTCCCTCAGCTGCTGGCAACTTCTTTAAATCTGAATATGGAAACATCTCCTTTGAAACTCCCTGGTTAATCAGTAATCACTTTTAAATACTAAGAGGTCATGCACATATTAAAGAACAAATATACTTCTGTTTTCATGGCCTTAACAGGTAATCTACAAAAATCCCTAAATTCAAGCTCTGTCAAGTCCCATTGGGTCCTTAAATTAACCTTTATTGAACCAGTAAAAGGATGGTCTCATTCAGGCTTTCTCTACTATAATTATTCAGTGTTAGCAAGACTTTACTTAGTAGAACAAAGGAAGTGCGTTCTAGTAGAACCTTTTATTTGCTAGAGCTCCCACCCCCTGCCCTAGCAAAAACCTTGTTTCCTTCCTTCACTATTTTCTAAAGAGAAAGTTCTAGCCCATTACAACCTGTCTCTAGGCTTTCACCTTTCTTCAAGGCGGTCACATAGCAATTCACCTCCCAGAATGCACCTGTCAGGGGCTGAGAGGATAATTCTTTGGTCTGGTCTTTAGATCTTCATGTAAACATGAGGTCAATGCACTGTGCAGGTCTGCATGAATTATGATAACAACCTTCACTAGCACCAGAGGCATCATTTAGTAATGATCACTTGATCTCTTGCAACATTATTCGTTTCAGAGTATAAGATAAATTCTTATCAGCCAAGCCAGTTTCAGTTTTGATCAGTTTTCTTATTCCCTCTTTCTTTCCTTCCTTCTCATTTTTGTTTTTTGGGGGGAGTGGAAACGAGAGTCTCACTATATTGCCCAGCTTGGTCTCAAATTCCTGGGTTCAAGCTATTCTCCCGCATCAGCCAAGTGCTGGTATTATAGGCATGAGTCACCATGGCTGGCCTTTCCTTTCCTTCCTACCCTCCTCTACCTTTTAGTTTGTTTTTGAGAAAGGGTCTCACTCTATCCCCCGGGCTGGAGTGCAGTGGTACAATCTCAGCTCACTACAATCTCTGCCTTGTGGGCTCAAGCAATTCTCCTGCCTCAGCCTCCTGAGTAGCTCAGACTATACCACTGTGCCCTGCTAATTTTTGTGTTTGTCGTAGAGACAGAGTTTCACCATGTTGGCCAGGCTGATCTAGAACTCCTGGGCTCAAGCAATCTGCCCACCTCGGCCTCCCAAAGTGCTGGGATTACAGGTGTGAGCCATCATTACTGGCTGTTCTTTCCCTTCTTAAAACCATGGGAGAGGGAAAGAAATCTGGAAGAAAGAATTTTTTTTTCTCAATTTTTTTGAGATGGAGTCTTGCTCTATCACCCAGGTGGGAGTGCAGTCGTGCACTTGGCTCACTGGAACCTTCAACTCTCAGGTTCAAGTGATCCTCCCACCTCAGCCTCCCAAGTAACTGGGACTACAGGCCTGTGCCACCAAGCCTGGCTGATTTTTGTATTTTTAATAGCAATGGGGTTTTGGCATGTTGGCCAGGCTGGTCTTGAACTCTTGACCTCAGGTGATCTTGGTCTCCCAAAGTGTTGGGATTACAGATGTGAGCCACTGTGCCCAGCCTGGAAGTAAGAGTATTAACTCAAAGCAAAAAAATTAAAACCGAATTTTAATTAAACTTTGGACTTCTTAGGCTACACTAAACATTAAAACAATTCAAACTGATAAGTTATAGGCAATTATTAGAAAAATAAAGGTTTTGCATATGCATCCTTTGGTATCACATAGCATATTATGCAAGTTTCAGGGGATTTAAAAGCAACTGCCACATAATAGTCAAGTAGAGAATATTTAACGAGATACCTAAAATAAAGCAGCTAACTTTCTGTAAAACTTGAGTGCCTTCATTTTATTACTTAGCAGACAGGAGGCAGATACTAATACTTATATAGTAGCAAAGTGCTGTTTGATGGGTTAGAAAGTGACAGAATGACAGGAAGGATCAGGGCACACCCCAGCTTGCAGATGTGTCAAAGAACAGATGAGGGAGCGGGGGCAGGCAAACTCTGATGTGGGGGTGGCGGGGTGGGAAACTTTCCCTCTCTTCTTTCAGGAACCTTGACTCTGAGCTCTTGGCTCAAGGCAACCTATGCGGAGAAATGCCCCACTCACCCTGTTTGTTGGCCTTGCAGCTGCATCATAATCTGCAGTTGCCCTGTTTGTTGTGTTTGTGTTTACTTGCTTGTTATCTCTGTGTCCCCTCTACTGACCAGGAGCCCCAGGAGGGCTGTGAACTTTACTTTAATAAGTACTGTATCAGCAGTGCTTATGAATGAATTACAAAAAACAGAGTCTGTACTATACACTGAGCTACAAAAGGGAAATACTTAGTCAAGCTCACTGCATCCAGGCTACCTTTAAGTGCAGCTAGGAGGCCGAAGCATCTCTGCTTTCTGACATGGAGCGGCAGGGAGATGGTCTGTAAGCCTAGCTTCTGAGCAGCTGCAGCTGCTGAATTGCTCTTGGTTTAGGGGGTCCCACCTACATCAGGAATCACATCACCCAAGCCTGTACTACAACTCCTGCAGGCCAGGGGGCTGCCGCCACTCAGGGAGCCAGCAGAGACATTCAGGGCACAAACGGGTGACTTCAGATGACTGAACATCATCAAATATGTCACTAAACGAAGGGGTAAGGAGTAAGACACGACCCCAACGCAACAAAACCATCAGTGACAATTAGAGTGACATGTCTCAGCTCTTCCTGAGGACAAGATTTTGGCTGGGATTCTTACTGTTGTCACAGCAATACTTGGAATGGCTGTGTGACTTTACAGCAGTGACACAGAAATGACCAGGACAGATGGAAAAATCCAGGGAAAAGTTATTTAGGGGATAATATTGAGACTATTAAGACTTTCATAATGTTTTTCTTTGAACAGACATTTTAAACATTATTAGCAATGCAAGGCCATACTGGGAAAGGCTACCACCAATATTCTGTGAAGCTCGTGGCTGCTTATGTTAGAGCATCGCGCTCAGCCTAACCAGGCCTCTAGGCCTACCCCATTCGGTACCTCATGCTAATGAAGCAGCATTTCCAAAAATCCGGTATTATTCAATTTACTCCATATAATCACACTTTTATGGCCTATACAGGTAATCTAAAAATCTGTGATACTGTCTGGTTCTTGACATCTGAGTCCCTTTTCAACACCACTGTCATAAAATTAGCCAGGAATGAGTCAAGCTGTTCATTAGGTATAAGTGCAAGTTGACATCCAAATTATCAGAGACCCTCTCCTAACACCATTTTGGTTGGATACAGCTTTAAATTACCTGTAAGTATAACTTGGTAAAGATTTTTTCAATAATAACAAAGGGTAAAACTTGCCGCCACATCTATTTTATCAGCACACGTCCCAAGGAACCAAGGAATAAAATCAAGGACAAAAGGGTAATGTGTTGTGTTGCCTTATCTTTTTAGAGGGATCAATGCTGCATCTATAAATCCAGTTTTCTTTTTAGTCCTGGATGTACCTGTTTCCCAATGACTTTAAGTGGTTTCTAGAAGCTTCATTGAAAATTAAACTGAGAAGCCAGAACAGGGGAAGTTACTAGCATGGAAGGGATACTCTTCATAGTCATCATTTTGCCCAACAACAAACAGAATGGGCCATTTTTCTCCCAAGTTGAAGCGGCCTGACCACAGGCAGAGAGCTGAAAAAGAAACATCTTAGGATTCCCTGAAAGCTAACTTTAGACAGCATGAGCAAGCTGAGGACTTCTGGGAAATAAATGCAGCAGACATATTTGTCTAGCATGTGACAACCAGGAATGGGTGGCTCTTCAACAGCACTGAGCTTCCCAACAATGAGGGGGCAGAGGCAGACTGTTGGTCAGGAACCTGTCAGTCTGTCATGTAGAACTGTGTCAACTACCATCAGTAGGCTTAAGTAACTCAAAGGACAGAACTGATGAAAAGAGCAGGAGGTCTGGAGCTAACCTGGGACAGAGCCATGGCTAGTGTCTGTAGCTTAGCACTTCCCCTGCTCCCGCCCCAGCCGAGTCTCAATGTATTCATCTTTAAAGCAGTGTAGTGTATCAACCAGCTCACAGAGTTATAAATATTAGAGATGATTCTGTCTGGACAGAGCCCAGCCTGAGATTCAGCATGGAGCTGTGATTAGGAAGGAGCATCCTTTCTACATTAGACTAAAAAATGTGTAATTCCCCTTCACAAGTTTTTGAAGTCACTTAGACACAAGCATCCCGTAATAAGCAGTGAATTTAACAAATAAGTTAACAGCCCTCGATGGGGGCCCTCCCTACACCTACAAATGTGAAGGATGCTGAAAGGTACATCCTTGTTTTCACTTCAGTTATCCACATCTAAAATTGATTCCATCATTCACTGACCAGCTCGATACTTTGTGGCCAAAAAGCTCTACTCAGCTGCCCTTCCAGGGCCACAGGGAAATGATATTGAGCAGAATCATCAGTTCTAAGACCCTGAGGATACTGGGTAAGTCGATGATGCACCCACAACAAAACAACACTGGCGTGGGCAGGTTCTCCACACATGCAATACTTCTGGATGTTCTGAGAACTAAGGTGATCAATTTGAAACAGAGTATAGTCCCTCTGCCTCACTGTTTAGATCCAATAGTGAAGACCCAAGTGGAAGGCTGAGAAGAGGGCTCTGCACCCATTTCAATTGGACCTTGGCCCTAGTGTCTCAGAGCTACAGTTCTCCCTTGCTGTTTTGCATTTTGTTCACACTGCTGTTCTCCTTTGGAAGTTAGGAAACTTCACTTGCACTCTAAGCACGGATTTGAGTGTCTCATGGGGCAGGGGCAACATAAGACCCAACTTGGCCAGCAACTTCAAACGACGTGGCCAATCCAGGTGACCTAGCTGCTCCAGCCCAGACCAAGCCTTTTGTTTTGGATTAGGCTGGTTGCGGGGTCCCCTGGCTGTGGTGGGCCCACATTGTCGGCTTGTTGCTTCTTTCCCAAAAGAGGATCTTGTTACAAAGAGAAGCTGGAAATTTCTTTGCACACAAGCAGAGACATGGTGGCCCTGCAAAGGCCCCAGGGTAAGGATTAAAGAAAAACAAAATAGAAACCCTTCCATCTCTAATTAGGGTCTTCATTTGCCAAAGTGCCATTCCCCAGCGGGAGGATTTACATTCAGGCTGTTGCTTGGAAAACGTCTCCCAGCAGGTTGGTTCCTCGGTTCAGGCTCCTTTGAGCCAACAGTTTCTGGTTACTTGGAGGAGAGCTGCCTGCATATTGTTTTAACTGGCCTGGCTTCTGCAGCCAGCTTAGCTGTGTGAACAATCTCCCATTCAGAACCTAAAGATAAAAGCATAGTTTGGTTGAAAAATCTTTTATATTTAAAAAAATTTTTTTAAACTTGTGAATTATAGGTTTTGGGCTAGCATTATTTCTCTCATACACAAGAGTGTTTTTCCCCCTCTGCCTTTGGTTCTCTGCCAGCCAAGGCTGCATCCTGGAGTTCGGCCAGCCGCCAGTCCCCACTTCCTTGCCATTCACACCATGGGGCTGGTGGCAGCTGGCCATGGAGATGGACAGGAGCACCCCATTTGTAAGAGGTTGACCACAGAATAGTGTAGCCAGCCTGCTGGACCCCTGCAGCCAGCCTAGGGCACCTTTTGTACACTTCCTCATCATTCTTTGTATTTACAACAGCATTTCTTGAACATCAAAACTCCAAGAGGCTAGCCAGGGAAGCAAGAATTCTTTTCCTTTCTGAAATTCTCAGGACAATAGTAAATTATAAACCAAGGCTGAGTAGGAAGATATGTTTGTGTAACCTTCTATGTGTTTAAAACAAAAAAAGGTAGATGAAGTTGAATTAAGGAGCAAGCAAATAAATGAGAGAAGATATACCAAAGGCACAGGCAACAAAAGAAAAAATGGATAAAGTGGGCTCCAGTAATAGTAAAAACTTTTGACCAGGCAAGGTGACTCACTTGAAGTCAGGGGTTGGAGACCAGCCTGGCCAACATAGTGATACCCCATCTCTACTAAAAATAGAATTAGCTGGGCATGGTGGTAGGCACCTGAAATCCCTGCTACTTGGGAGGCTAAGAGGCACGAGAATTGCTTGAACCTGGAAGGCAGAGGTTTCAGTGAGCTGAGCTGACATCATTGCACTCCAGCCTGGGTGCAGAGTGAGACTCTGTCTCAACAAACAAAAAAAGAGAAAAAACTTTTGTGTATCAAAGGATACTGTCAACAGAATAAAAAGGCAAGCCACAGGATGAGAAAAAACATTTCATATATATCAGATAAGGGATCAATACACAGAAAAAAATGGTAGCATTATTTACAGTAACCAAAAGGTGGAAACAACCTAAGTGTTCATAGACAGATGAATGAATAACCAAAATGTGGTATATAGATACAATGAGATGTATATAATTCCACCATTAAAAGGAATAAATTTCTGATACATACTACAAAAGAGTGAACCCTGAAGGAATCATGCCATGTGAAAGAAGCCAGTCACAAACGGACAAAAAAAAGGACTCCACTCACATGAGATACCTGTAGTAATCAAATTCCTAGAGATGGAAAGTAGAATGGTGGTTGCCAGGGGCTGCGGGGAGGCAGAAATGAGGAGTATGTGTTTAACAGATAAGCAGTTTAAGTTTAGGAAAAGGAAAAAGTTCTGGAGATGGTCAGTGATGATGGGTGCATAGCAGAGTGAATGTGCTTAATGCCACTGAACTTAAAGGTCCTTAAAACGGTAAAGCTTATATGATGTATATTTAACCACAGTTTTAAAGAGAGAAAGAGAAGATTCAAGGTGAAAGAACGAGGACCACAGGTGGGGGGGGGTGGGGGCAGGAATTAGAGGCCTGTTTGTTTTTTATGTTGACTGGGCAACTTTTACCAAGTCCCAAGTTAATTCATGTATATTAAAATCCTCTTGGATTTTAAGTTTTAATGTCTCTAAGACATTACAAAGCTTTATTCCTCTCTTTTGCTTAAATTTCTACAAAACAGTAATACACAGCAATATCATGGAAATGACCAGACTGGCAATCTATTTCTAGGCCTAAGCACATCCTGTTTCCTCCCTCCATTGCACACTACTCTTCTGCATGCCTCTTTTTTTTGAATTTATTTTTTTAAACTCTACTCTTATGACAGATTATTCTGCATGGCTCTTGAGACATTCCCTGGAAATGCCTTCCTTATCAAGGGGACCTTCTCCTGCCCACTAAACCACCAGGCCCAGTCAAGTTGCTCTTCTTGACTGGCTCTGGGATATGCCACATGATACTTCTGCTCCTGCCAGCCCTACTCCTGGAATTTCCTTCATCTCTTCCCTACTCCAAACCCAGCCAGTCTTAAAAGTTGAGTTTCATCTCTTCTGTGAAGCCATCCTTGCTGACACACTATTGGTCCAGAAAGACCTTTAGGAAAAAGGGATGTGTAAACCAAGATCTGAAGGGTCCTGTCCCGATTCCTTCTTCACAGTGGCCCTGCGGTACCAAGGAAGGAGGCTGGAGTGCTGCTGGCATTGCAAAGCTGGTTGCTGAACATCAAGGGATTAGGGCAACCAGAGCAAAAAAAATGTTTGGCTAGCTCTAGTTCTGAGACACAAGCTGAATTTAACATCCTGGACATGTCCACACCTTAAATTATAGACCCTAGCCCAACAGCAGTATAAATCTTCTTAGTCAACAAAAAAGAATAACTGACTACCTAGATTATCACAGCTACAGATTTTTTTTTTTTTTTTTTTTGAGACAGAATCTCACTCTGTCGCCCAGTCTGGAGTGCAGTGATGCGAACTCAGCTCACTGCAACCTCTGCCTCCCGGGTTCAAGTGATTCTCCTGCCTCAGCCTCCTGAGTAGCTGGGACTACAGGCACGTGCCACCATGCCTGGCTAATTTTTTGTATTTTTAGTAGAGATGGGGTTTCACCACGTCAGCCAGGATGGTCTCGATCTCCTGACCTTGTGATCTGCCTGCCTCCGCCTCCCAAAGTGCTGGGATTACAGGCATGAACCACTGCGTGCAGCCACAGCTACAGAATTTAAACAACAGAAGTGCATTAGAGAATCAATTGTGAATGGTACGGGATGTCCAACTTTCCCTAGTCCTTCTGGTTAAAGCTGCCAACAAGTATAGTTGTTTGTGTTACCAATGAAAAACCAATAATCTTCTGAAAAACCACTAATTAAGTCAAGATCAATCACCAATGTGCTCTCCACATGCACAGGTGTGAATGAGTCCTAGGCCATCTCCTCCCTTTCCCTATTAAGGAAAACAGAACTAATTCATTTAGCCTTAAGTCTCTTTCCTAGTCTCTTCAAGACATGCATCTGGCATCTAAAATAGTCAAAGTAAATCATGCCACCATTGACTTCTGCAGGTCATCTTAGATAAAAGAATCTTGGGAGAGTTGGCTCAGAACATGGAATAAGCAAAGCCATCACTGTCAGGGAGAGCGCAAACACAGTCATCAGCAAACTCGTTCCCTGGGGACTTCACAGCCATGGCCCAGTGCTCTGAAATGTGTGGCTGTGGTGCCCTGGCCAGACTCTGAACTATTCAGAATCTTTGACTCTCACTAGTGAGAATACAATCTCTTATCAAATGAGACACAGTGATGATGACATTTTTGAACACAGATTAACTGTGCCACCCTTTTATTTCCTACCTCATTGTTTGAGCATACAAATGAGAAAAGTACAATTTCAGGTAATTTTGCAAAAAGGAAAGAAACAAAATTTCTATGAAGGGGGCAAATGAACAAAAGAAAAAGGGGAGCTACGATAAAAATATTACAAAAGGGAAAGATTGGTAGCAAATTAAAAGCTATAGGTGAGATCTGATTTTTGGAGATGAGGATTTGCTTTGTTGCCCAGGCTGGAGTGCAGTGGTGCAATCACAGCTCATTCCAACCTCAAACTCCTGGGCTCAAGCGATCCTCCTGCCTCAGCCTCCTGAGTAGCTACATTATAGGTGGGTGCCACCAGGTCCAGCTAGTTAAAAAGAAAAATTTGTAGAGACGGGAGTCTTGACACATTTCCCAGGCTGGTCTTGAACTCCTGGCCTCAAGCAATTCCCCTGCCTTGGCTTGCAAAAGTGCTGGGATTACAGATGTGAGCCACCGTGTATGGCCTGAACAAGATAATTTCAGTGAGACACTTTGTCCACTTATTAGGTTCCCAAGTACCCAAATGATGAGAAACCAGGTACCTAAATTTAACCAAACTTTCCCCCCTCTAATCTATTTAAAGTAATCCCACAACCACTGGTAAGTACGCCTGTGAAGACCATCCATTGGAGCCAGGGGCCTTTAGTCCCACCCACTTTTGCCCAGACCAGCTGCACGACCATACAGGTTACTCAAGTCACTCTGTGCCCTCATCTCTGCATTGGCAGCAAAATGATCATCTAATAACAATTCTCTCCTGGGATACTGTTAGGATTTGGGACAAAGTGTCAAAACACCTGGTACACAGTAGGAATGCAATCATGACACCTGTTTTATGGTAGCCAGCATTCTCCTTCAGTTTGCTTTTCACAGGCATGCCAAATGTACTAACTTTTAGGTCTGTGTATGCATGTGCTAACAGGAAAGCATCCTGGAATGCTGCAGCTCCTGGGCTAAGACTTTTTCAAAATCTCCCCTTAAAATGCTACACATGGCCAGTGAAGACAGATTTTAGTATACCTATGGAAGCTTCAAGTCTGCAAGGTTTACAAATCTTTTCTAGAAGGATGAGTTACAAGTAAGAATTAGAGTTAATACCACATAGGTCCATTTTGTTCTAGTAATATAAAGGACATATCTGAAATGGCCCTGGAATTCCCATCACTACACAGAAAGCCATGTAGCAGAACTACTCGAGTGTCTTATGCAGGCAGCCACCCACACTCCAACAGCAGGAAAGCAACAGCCAGCCTGGAGACTGACAAGGAATCAGGAATGATAAGGAAAGGGAATATTAGGGGTTAAAAGAGCCCAACTGAAGGTATAAGAACCTCGATCACTGATAACACTGGAGAAGTGTCCAATTTCCCATACATGCTCTATGTAGTGCAATAAGCCCAAGGCAGATTATTAATACTGTGAGCTCCAACCTAGGGGAGCAGGCTTTGCATCTAAAATGTAAGCTCTTCAGAGGACAGTCACCTTTTAATTCCAGTGTCATCATGTAGCAGCCCCCTAAGATCGCTAGACCACTGACTCTCCAGTCAGATGTGAGAGGCTTCATTCCCCTGCATTATTCAACAAATAAGCGAAGCCAAATGTCAAGCCTGGTGGGCAACTGCTCGGGCATCCTTAGCGCTGGAAGAGTGAACAGGTACCACCCTCACCACTCCAGCTGCAGGGACAGGAAACCCAGAGCCACCTGCTTCAATTCGGTTCTCTGCTAACCCAAAAGACACGGGCCTTCTTCCTCCTCTCCTCCTACCTAAAACAAGCCTATCTCTTTTCCTACAGGGGGCTTAGGCTTTCCTCTTTTCTTCAGTTTCAGAAAGGTTCCTAAACAGAGGGATGTAAGGAAAGTTAACACTCTCTCACCAATCTATAATCTCTACATCTCATAAAAATCTACAAGTGGGCACGTGAGGACTGACGCGCCACTAGTATGTGTGCATCCGCATGCTCTGCTGAGGAATATTTCTGTGAGGCTGCACAGCCTCGCTTGGCAAAGGCAAGGTTTTCCTCCTGGCAAGCGAGGGTCAGAGGCCTGGCTTGGAGGAGCCGCTTATTGTGAGCCCGCCTGGGGCAGGCAGCAGCGAGTGCTGGGAGGGGAAAGGTTCCCTTTGAAGCACATGGCGCTAAGAGCTTCCCAGTGACCATGGAAACAGGCGCAGTGGGTTCCCAGCCTGAGAACCAGGGAGAGCAGCCGTGATTCAAACACAAAACACACACGAGGTCTGAAAAGCGGAGACAAGAGGGGCCAGAGTGAGGGGCAGGCAGTCCCTGGCTGGCAGGAACTGAGCGGCTCCCTGGTAGGAAAATCCGGCCAATGAAGCCGAGCAGGTTCACGGGGTTTCCTTTTCATTCCCGAAGCTTTCTTCTTGCTCTGTCCCTGCCCCTCGGGTCCTATTCAGCACCTCATCAGATCAGTAGAGTCGGGCCTTTGGCTGGCCTGCTGGCAGCGGGGACTATAACCGGGCGGGAGGTGATCAAAGGAGCCGCCACTGCAGCCGCCACCCGCCCTCCTCCCTCCTCCGCCCGCCCTCCGCAGGATGAGGCCCTGCCAAGGTGATCCAGGGGAAGCCACTGGGGGAGGGCGAGGAAGAGAGGCAGTTCTCTGATGTCTGCCTTTCTGTTGAAGAGACACAAAGCACAGCTTGAAAGGAGACATGCCACTAGCTGGTCAGAGCTCCTTCCTTCTGAGATGTCTGTTCTTAAACCAGCTGACAGAGGGGCCACCTAGATTGGCGTGCTTGGGGTACACTTGTGATGCCCAGATTCAGAGCCTAAAAAAAATAGTGGCCGGCTGCTTTTGGGTCTTCTTTCATAGTTGTCTGCCTCCCAGCCCTCAAGATAGATGATAAAAGTGTCTTTTGACTGAAAAAGGGTCTCTTGTTATCTGAGGATTCCAATCTAACAGGGGAGAAAAAGCTATCTGGGTTTTTTTTCAGCAAGGAAGAGGAAGCAATATGACTAAAGTCTGTTAAGGAGGAAAGAACCTCCACTTGCTGAAGAGTGTTATTTTCTCTTGGGTCAGACTGAATCAAAGTCAAACAGTGTCCTATCTGGCTCAGGGCCAGGAGCAGCAGAGTAGTGAGCCCACTTCTCAGTCGGGCCTTGCTGCTGACAGCAGGGCAGGCTTCGTCCCTGACCAGCATCTCTTGAGGAAGGCAGTGTTTGGACAAGCCTGTAATTCGAGAAGCCCGTTAGGTACATGATTCTTTTCTTGCCTTTGTTGGGTTGCCAAAATATTTACTTGACTTTTTAGCTCCAAATCTCTGAAACACACCTGGATTGCCCAAAACAGGCAATTTTCTTATTTTCTATTCATAAAAGAGAGCCCAACCTAAGCAAAGACAGAGGGATTGGGGTGTGCAGGGGGCTGATAAGAGATCCAGCTTTATCTAATTCGGTCCCTTCTTTTTTTCGAGACAGGGTCTTGCTCTGTCACCCAGGTTGTAGTAGTATGATCACCACCCACTGCTGCCTCCACCTCCTGGGCACAAGTCTTCCACTTCAGCCTCAAGTAGCCGGGACCACAGGCGTGTACCACCACACCTGGCTAAGTTTTTAGAATTTTGTAGAGACAGTGTCTCACTCTGTTGGCCAGGCTGGTCTCCAACTCTTAGGCTCAAGCAATCCTCCTGCCTCGGCCTCTCAAAGTGCTGGGATTACAGGGATGAGCCTTCAGTCACTTCTTAAGATATGGGTGTACACCAACTTGTCTTTTGTGTGTGTTTGTCGGGGAGGGGGGTAGTGTGGATGGGTGAAAGCAATTTTACAGGCAATCCTTTTGTCAAACAAATGGATTCTATTTTGACCTTTAGGGAGGTCAATTTCCATACCAAGTAAAATTTCTGTGTGGTAGTCAACTCCATTTATTTTTTTAAAAACATAATCATGATATAAAAGCCAATTGCATTAGAGTATCTGCAGAGAAACGGAATATGAGAAAAAAATGGTGTGCTAAAACATCAAACAAAATTTGAACTGTTTCAGATGAATTTCATGTGATAGAAGAGACCCAAAAATAAATGCAATTTTTTTCTTTCCTTTCCTTGGTGCTTCTGGCATTATGGAAAAGAACGTGGGAAACAGTCTCTGGTCTAGTTATTGTGAAGCCACTGCACAACCATCTCCCCCGCCACGTGCGCCTGTCTATCAGCTCCCATTTCTTCCAGGCGCTTCGGAAGCACATGCTTGCCAAGGCTGAGTGGCCTGGAGTCAGACCTTCCAGACAGGCCGTGGTTTATGGGTAGAATTCAACAGAAGGTCCTTGCACTGCCTGCTGCTGTTCTTAGGAACACAGATCCTGGTTAAGGGTGCCCACCTCACAAAGACACCTACACCCTCTTCTGAAAACGAGGGCCTAGCCATCAGTTAGGGCAATTATTTTCAGTCTGGTGCACATCAGCAAACCTTTGAGAGAAAAACTAATTTGGAAACATTTTTTAGATCTTTAACATTCTAAAATGGAACGTTGGAAGTGTTCTCTTTTCAAATGCACTGAAAGCACAGCAGGGGTAGGAAGCTTACTGACAGCTGTCACTTGCCTATATCCTTTCTAGCATTAGGTTTCAAAATGGCACCTCTACCACCTTTATTTTGATAGGCTGTCTTTTACCTTCTCTTACTTAGACTTGATGGAAGATAACTTTAACCCCATAAAAAATTGGGTCCTCCATGAGGCTGGTCAGCAGCAGCATTTACATTCATAAATACTTTCTGGGATTGTAGGAAACAGCGGGCCAGTCTCTTCCAGAACCATCATTAGCTAAAAATGGGAGGAGGTTAAACAGTGGCTCTCCCATCTTTCCACACTTTTAACCAGCCACTCTGCTATTGACCTAGAACTGAAAGAATCCTGATCATTGGCATACATAAGGATCTACCATCTTCTTGCCAATGGATATATAGAGACTTTTGTGGCTCAGACATCCCAGGTGAAATCAAGGGATCTTGCTTTAAGGCAGGTAAGGATAAGGACAAGTGATGAAGAGAGACCAACACTTCTAGACCCTCTAACAACTTAAAAGTTTCTGAAGGGAAAAAGGGAATTAAATCTTTTTAGGAATCTCAGATGGACCTTAAATATATGACCATGTAAAATACTACAGTAAGGACAACTGGCAAATCTCAGTGACAGAATGTGACTTCCAATAGTTTCTTATATATGACACAAAAAGCAAAAGCAACCAAAGAAAAAATAGATAAACCAGACGTCATCAAGATTAAAGACTTTTGGTCAGGTGCAGTGGCTCACGCCTATAATCCCAGCATTTTGGGGGGCCAAGGCTGACAGATAACTTGAGGTCAGGGGTTCGAGAAGAGCCTGGCCAACATGGTGAAACCCCACCTCTACTAAAAAGTACAAAAATTAACCAGGCATGGTGGCACGTGTCTGTAATCCCAGCTACTTGGAAGACTGAGGCAGGAGAATCGCCTGAATCCAGGAGGCAGAGGTTGCAGTGAGCCAAGATCGTGTCATTGCACTCCAACCTGGGCGACAGAGTGAGACTCTTGTCTCAAAAAAAAAAAAGATTAAAAAAAAAATAGTGCTGTAAAGGATATCATCAAGAAAGTGAAAAAGCCCACAGAATGGGAGAAAATACAGTAGATAATGTATCTAATAATGGACTTATGTCTAGAGTATATAAAGAACTCTTATTAAAACTCAATAAACTCGATGATGAAAGGAAAAAAATTTGCCATTTAAAAAATGGGCAAAGCTTTGAGAGGCCAAGGCGGGAGGATCATGAGACCAGGAGTTCGTGACCAACCTGGGCAACATAGCAAGACCCTGTCTCAACAAAAAATAATCTAAAAATAAGCCAGGTGCGGTGGCATGTGCCTAAAGTCCCACAACTCAGGAGGCTGAGATGGGAGAATCTGATCCTAGATGGGAGGCTGATCCTAGGAGGTCCAGGCTGCAGTGAGCTGTGGTTGCATCACTGCACTCCAGCCTGGTAGCATCCCACTCCCACCTTGCTCCTGCTCTTGCCATGTGATACACCAGCTCCCTGTTTGCCTTCTGTGGTAAGTGTAAGCTTCCTGAGGCCCTCACCAGAAGCAGATGCTGGCAACACACTTCCTGTATACCATGCAGAACCATAAGCCAATTCAATCTCTTTTCTTTATAAACTTCCTAGTATCAGCTATTCCTTAAAGCAAATGGACTAACACAGTAACTGAAATAGTAAAATTAAGTTAATGCTATAAATTATAAATTTTAACTATAACTTTACAATTAGATTATAAAAATGTTAATATTTTATCAATCAAAACTCAAAAAATCAGAAATCAAGAAAATAACAATTATGTTTACAAATAGATGAAAAAGGAAGTTTTTAAAGCTAAAACATTTAAAAATTCAACTTCTAAGTCAAGCCAAAGTAACAAAAATACCTTGCATATTTCACATTCTTTTCTCTGAGGTTCTTTTATGAATTGATGTATTTGTGAAAACCTACAGCAACACGTTAATGTGAAATAGTAAAGGCCACATACCTTTATATATACCATAAGAAACAGCCCACGTTCTTCAGGCTGACCAGAATTTTATTTAATCCAACAGTGCGCAGAACAACCGGAATGTGCTGAAACGCTTTTATTATTTTTACAACTAGCAAAAATGATGCAAAATTTAAAGTATTTCAGTATCCCCAAAGGAATTGTTTAGACTGTCTCAAAGTTAATACTCAGTACATAAAAGCATTAGTCAGACCCCAGAGCCTGATGTTTGATTTGGAAAAAATGTTACAAAAGCAGCATGGTCCCCTGTACCTTTTATCAAATAAAATATGGTGCTTTTGGAAGCACAAAGGACAGAAGAAAAGCAATTACACTTCTCTGCAGTCTGAGAAGATCTTGTGACCAAGAATCATAGACAAGCTCTCTCTGCTGTCCCCATTCCTTCTGTCTCTGCACTCAGTGAGAATTTATGTCACTGAGGCTAGGGGTGTGGTACTCTCCTGCACAGGTGCTATACAAGTACACTGAGAGGGAGGGGGAGCTCCAGAAATGTCTAGGTTTTCCAGGAGCTTGGTAGACAGAAAACCAATCATGTGCAGTCACTGTCACAGTAGCTCCAGCAGCCTCAAATGCACTTGAGTGACTGCCCACTGTTGTGGTTGGCATAACGTATATGCATGGCCAGGTGTATACGAGGCCCCTCTATTGGAGAACGAAAGCAGATGGGACTTTTGGGCTTGTCTCCAGGAATGAGAGATTCTGGCCAACCGACCTGGTACTGACACTTCCTCTATCCTTCAAAATGGCATCTCAAAAGTAGACAAGTTCTCTAGCTTTTTTTGAGAGTCAGGAGTCTTGCTCTATCACCCAGGCTAGAGTACAGTGGTACAATCATAGCTCACTGCAGCCTCGAACTCCCGGCCTCAAGCGATCCTCTCACCTCAGCCTCCCAAGTAGCTAGTGGCATGTGCCACCATGCCTGGCTAATTTGTTTTCAGTAGCTTTCTTTTGAGACAGAGTCTTGTTCTTGCTGCAGTGCAGTGGCACGATCTTGGCTCACTGCAACCTCTGCCTCCTGGGTTCAAGCAATTCTCCTGCCTCAGCCTTCCGAGTAGCTGGGATTACAGGTACCCAGCATCACGCCTGGCTAATTTTTCTTTGTATTTTTATTAGAGATGAGGTTTCACCATGTTGGCCAGGGTGGTCTCAAACTCCTGACCTCAAGTGATCAGCCCGCCTTGGCCTCCCAAAGTGCTGGGATTACAGGCATGAGCCACCACACCGAGCATCAATGCTATTTTTGATGGGCTTTTCAGCTGACCAGTCATACCATCTCTAGTTTTCTGGTTTAGCCTCATTTGTGACCCTTGTTGTATCAAAAGCCTGGTTCAATGGATGGGGACAGTGGCAGGGAGGGAGGAGTGTTTAGAGCTAGGCTTTCCCCAGTCCTGGGAAGTGGCCAGCCGCCTGTGCTCCTTAGCTTGGCAGACACGTTATTTGTTCTGTTTACTCATTCTATCTTCAAAACTCTCCTAAGCCTCCCAAAGGATCTGAAATAATGGTTTCAGTTAGCCTTTTATAGCTAAAAATGTCTCTGATCTAATTTTTTAAAAAAGTATTGTACTTAATATAGCCTTTTAACCAAGGAGTTCATGGAAGATTTAGGTGTAAATGAAAAGCATCAAATTAAAATTTTGTGACTTTCAAATCATACACATGACCTTAGAAGAAAACTGGTATTCCCTGAGTTTTTCCATTTATATCACGCCAATCTTTTCTTTCTGATCTGATTTCCTTTACTAAGTTTCTTGCTTGTATCTGTTTTTAATCAAATGTAGGTGACAGATACCCAAGTGCTCCTTAAAATAAATATGAAGAGCTTTCCAAACTTGCTCCTCAACAAGAAACCCACCTTGCTCACCTTAGAAAAGGGGACTTCCGTCTGCTTCGTAGGAGTCTGTTTAGAAATTGATAGTGATGTTTGTTGAATATTCACATATTCCAAGAACTTCACATACTTTTTTTTTTTAAGATCCAGGGTCTCACTCTCAGTCATGCGATTGTAGCTTACTACAGCCTTAAACTCCTGGGCTCAAATGATCCCCTCATCTCAACCTTCTGAGTAGCTGAGACTACAGGTATGTGCCACCATATCCGGGTAATTTTTTTTGTTTTTTGTAGAAATGAGGTCTCACTTGTTGCCCAGGCTGATCTGGAACTCCTGGCTTCAAGCAATCCTCTTGCCTTCCAAAGTGCTGGGATTATACGCGTGAGCCACTGCACTAAGCCACATGATTCTTCTTTTAATTATCAGAATTCTCTTTACAGAGGTGGGTATGGAGAAACAAAGACAGAGAGAGGATAACTGGCCCAAAATAACCCAGCTCCTACTGAAAAGAACTATCACTTGCACCACGGCTGTTGGGCTTTAACATCTAGGCTCTTCTCACTCCTCAGATGGAAAGACGAATGTGCCAGAGCACCAATTCCCAACGGAACCACAGCACAATGGCTACCAGGAACGTGTTGTTCATGGCAGGCAATGGGGCAGAGAAAAGAATGAAGGAAGAAGGGGAATTCCACTAGATACCAGTATGCACCCCCACTCCCACCCCCATCTCTAACATTTTTGAAGACCAAAAATGTTTCCAGATATTGCCAAATGTCCCCTGGGGTGAAAACTGCCCGCATTTGGAAACAATGTGATAAGAGGACCAGGGAAGTATGATACAGGTCAGTCCCAAATAGCTGCAGAGTGCTTCCAGGGATGCCATGGCAATAAGCAATAGTCACGGTACCCTGTGCTCAGGTACGTGACAAATACCTACTTGTTTCACTGACCAAAGAAGGCCAATGCCTATGATGTGGAAAAGCTGCCTCTGGGTCCATGGGATTAGCCTCTTTTCCCCCTTCTCATAGCAAATCAGACCCAAGGATTCCAACCCAGCTGTCCCCCTTGAGTTGAGAGTCTCACCACACAGGAGTGCTAAGCTGGACTTGGGTTAAAGCCCAGGGCACTCAGGTAACCCAGGAAATACATATCTGTGACCAAAACCTCAAATGAGAATGGCATGCAGAAGGAAATGGCCCCTTAGCCCCCCAATATCTATATGGCTTGTAAACAACTCTGTAGCTTTATCCAAGTTCCTGTCTGAAGTAAAGACCTATCCAGGGTAAGCCCTGTTCTAGGTCAAGGCTGAAGGTTAATATCCCAATGCAAGCAGCAAAGATATTGACATCTTCTTCACTGAAGTTCTTCAAATTCATTGTCTGGTTGTTTGCTATTAAATGTGAAAAACTGCAACCCACTGGTTTTACTCAAATTACTAACACTTCAGAACCAACATTCTTTTGGCTCCCGTACTGCAGAACAGAATAGATCACCTTTACTCCCCGTATTGTCCTCTAGTTTCTGCTCATTTCCACTAATTTTATAAGTTTCTCTACCTCAACCAAGCTCTCTGAGATGATCTCTAGAGTGAGACCATAATGACAGCTCAATGAACTCAGATTACAGGTCTCCTTACACTTCTCAAAAATGATCAAGAACCCCAAGAACTTCGGATTTGGTTATATCTATTGATATTTACCAAATTAGGAATTATAATCTGAGAAATCTTTAAAACACAGAATATGCAAGCATACATTCCATTAGTTGTCAGAGTGATGAAGTCACCACACACAATGATGCCCCTGGAAAACCTCACCATACATTTGTGAGAGAATAAGAGTGAAAAGGGCAAATGCCACTTCAACATTACCTTGAAAACAGGCTGGGAACAGTACCTGATGCCTATAATCCCAGCACTTTGGGAGGCCAAGAAAGATGGCTTGAAGCCAGGAGTTGGAGACTAGCCTGGGCAACATATTAAGACCCTGCCTCGAAAAAATAAAAATACATGCCGGGCGCGGTGGCTCAAGCATGTAATCCCAGCACTTTGGGAGGCTGAGGCGGGTGGATCACGAGGTCAAGAGATCGAGACCATCCTGGTCAACATGGTGAAACCCCGTCTCTACTAAAACTACAAAAAATTAGCTGGGCATGGTGGCGTGTGCCTGTAATTCCAGCTACTCAGGAGGCTGAGGCAGGAGAATTGCCTGAACCCAGGAGGCGGAGGTTGCGGTGAGCCAGGATCGCGCCATTGCACTCCAGCCTGGGTAACAAGAGCGAAACTCCGTCTCAAAAAAATAAATAAATAAATAAATAAAAATACATTAAATATTACATGAAAACAGTTTTGGCCAGGCACAGTGGCTCATGCCTGCAATCCCAGTACTTTGGGAGGCCAAGGTAGGTAGATTGCTTGAGCCCAGGAGTTTAAGACCAGCCTGGGCAACATGGCAAAACCCCATCTCTACTAAAAGTAGAAAAATTAGCTGGGCATTGTGGCATGTGTCTGTAGTCACAGCTATTCGGGAGGCTGAGGTGGGAGGATCACCTGAGCCTGGGACACAGAGGTTGCAGTGAGCCCAGACAGTGTTGCTGCACTCCAGCCTGGGCGACAGAGTAAGATGCTTTCTCAAAAAAAAAAAAAAAAAAAAAAAAAAAAGAGGTAGTTTTGATCTTGTGGGTCCCCCTGGAAAGGACCTTGAGAATCCCTACCATCTCCTAGTCACACTTTGAGAACTGCTATGCTAGATTAACACCTACACTGTAATTTTATGAGCTTTGACTTTCATCAGAGAACCCAGTGAGACAATGGCCAGAAAACAAAAGCCCAATTCTGAGAGATCTGGCAAAACCTATTATCACCATGCGGTGACTACCCCCTTCCTGGATTCTTCCTGAGTCCTTTTTCCTTTAAGCACCAACTACACTCCATTACTGTGGTACATATCGGGTTCTGGCTACTACTTAGTGAAGAAATTCAAACATCTTTGGATTTCAGTTAGTTTCATTTTCCTGTCCTCCATCCACTTTGCCATGAAGAGAGGATACAAATAAAAGTTTGTCTTCCCTTCCCCAAAATTCTCTATTTTGGGAGTTGTTCTTTGAAAGACATGTAGAAAATTTCCCCAGGGTAGCCTGATGCACAAGGAAGGGTTTGGCCTCTGTCCTCATTGTACCTAGATTACCCATAACATTCCTTGGGAATAATATTCTGTGGGATGCAGGGTTTGCTTTCCCCCAGGATTCGGTAATGTCATCTACTTTTTTCCTGGAGCAACTATGCTCCATCGCTTCAGGAAAAAATTGCTTATTTTTTAAATACCCACTGCCACGAACTTCCATATATTATAAGTAATACCATTGTTTTTTGAACTGTGATAAAATATACATAACATGAAATTTGCCACTGTAATCATTTTAAGTGCACAGTTCAGTGGCATTAAGCATAGTCACGCTGTCATCCAACCATGACCACCACTCATCTCCAAGCCTTTTTCATCTTCTCAAACAGAAGCTTCATGCCCATTAAACAACTCCCCATGCCCATTACCTCACCCCAGAAACCACCATTCTACTTTCTGTCTCTATGGATTTGACTCCTTAAGTAATACCACTTTGACTGATAAAACAACTGAAGGATAATAGAGGAGGGAGAGCAAAAGGAAGAGAAGATAGACAGTAAGAGTCACCACCTTTGTTTAGTGCTTTTGGTTGTGCTAGAAATGTGATGGACATTTGATATACATTATCTCCTTTAGGGACTGTTCCCATCTAAACATGCAGATGGGTTAAGTGACTGCAGGAGCTCACGAAGCTTAGAAATGTTGGGGCTGAGTGTGGTGGCTCACGCCTGTAATCCCAGCATTTTGGGAGGCGGGAGGATCACTTGAGCCTAGGAGCCTATTGCCTGGGTAATATATTGAGACCCTGTCTCTACAAGAAATTTTTAAAACTAGCTAGGAGTAGTGGTACACACCTGTAGTCCCAGCTACTTGGGAGGCTGAAGTGGGAGGATTACTTGAGCCAGGGAGTTTGAGGCTGAAGTGAGCCATGATCGTGCCACTGCACTCCAGCCATGGCAACAGAGCAAGACCCTGTCTCAAAAAAAGGTTAGAACTGGGGTTGAAACCGGGGTTAGTATGATGAATAAACCAAGTCTTAACCCTTACATGCTCCCCCTCCCCAGCCACCTTGAAAAGTCAACCTTCCTTTGACTCTGTTCTCTGTCTTCCAGTCATTTTGGTTACCAGAGTCTGTATTTGTTCTTTGCATAGAAGTTACCAAGACACTGAGAGCTGGATGTGGGTTACTGGGCTGACCATATGGTTCCGTTTTCCTTCCACTCCTCGTACCTTGGTTTTCGCGCTGCTTATCAGAAGAGCCAGGAGTGAAAACCAGCTCTCCTCCCTCTCAACATAGCAGTTTCCCACCTTCCCATGCTGCTGGACATGTTGCTTCTACATTTCACATTTGCCTAAATGTACAAACAGAGAAAGGAGAGACAGCAAACATGAGGAGCCCTCAGCAATTTCACTGGCTTGAGCTCCACCAAAGCATTTAAAAGGATTGGTATCTGGGTCTACTGGGTTCCTCAAAACATCCAGTGGCAAAGGGTAACTTGATCTTTCTCCAACCAGGCTAGATACCACTGCCAAGCAAACATTCCCAGAACACAGATCCTATGACACCTCCCTTCTGTCAGAAGCCTTCAGTGGCTCCCAACTATTTAGAGAATGAAGACCAAACTCTAACTTGAGAGCCCCTTCCTTCCCCAGCAGCTTTCAATGCCCCTTGAAAAATGCCTTGCTCCCTTTTCATCTGCCCTTTTCGGGAGATTCTTTTCCTACCTCATCCTTTCTCCTCCTACCTCTGTCTCACACAGCCCCTGCTCTGTAAAAGCTGCCCAACTCCTCTGGTCCACGTGGACTCACTTTTCACTCACCACAGTTACTCTCTGTGTTCAGGGGAAGAAGAGAATTTGACTCCATGTATTACACATAGATCATGAGTTCCTTCCAACTGAACCCTCTCTGAATGACTCAGGATAGACTGAGGACGGCACCCACGAGCTCAGGATCACATACATGACTTAGTGACTTCAGGGGCCTGCTATGAGGATGGCAGCCCAGCACTGCCCCCCACCAGGTCTCTTCTGGAGAACACATCTTCCTCCTGCTCCCCACCTATGGCAGGGCAGCCCCCGGGGCACAGTTGACTAGCCTAAGGATGAGCCCCTGATCCAAGATGGGCTAATGAATCCCTTTTCTGGAATCTTTCAGACTTAAAACCCAGAGAGTTCAGGCCCAGGGATACTCGGGGGCTGTGTCTCCTGCCAAATGGGCAGTGAGAGAATAAAGCAGATGAATGGGTGGAGAGGAGACTTGAAGAGACTACTAGCATCTAAGCCCTAAAGTCAGCTGCTGTGAAAGGACATCAGTACCCCAGTCATGGGTTCTGTGACATAGCCCAGAATCCTCAGAGCAAATTCATCTTTCTGCTCAACAGAGCTCAGGGTGGGTTTCTATTATGTGAAACTTAACAGTTTTTTGTTTTTTTGTTTTTTTTGGGAGATGGAGTCTCGCTCTGTTGCCCAGGCTGGACTGCAGTCATGCAATATCAGCTCACCACAACCTCCGCCTCCTGGGTTCAAGTGATTCTCCTGCCTCAGCCTGCTGCATAACTGGGACTACAGGCACGTACCACCATGGCTGGCTAATTTTTGTATTTTTAGTAGAGACGGGATTTTACTACGTTGGCCAGGCTGATCTTGAACTCCTAACCTCGTGATCCACCCACCTTGGCCTCTCAAAGTGCTGGGGGCACCCGGCCAGGAACTAACAGTTTTAACCAAGCCTGTGACTACTGAAAGGCATTTGTTTTTTTTGTTTTGTTTTGTTTTGTTTTGTTTTGTTTTGTTTTACAAGAGGCTGGGCAGTGGGTGGGAAGACAGGGTCTCACTCTACAACCCAGGCTGGAATCCTATGGCAAAATCACTGCTCACTGCAGCCTCAAACTCCTCAGCTCAAATGATCCTCCTGTCTCGGCCTCCCAAGTAGATAGTACTACAGGCGCATGTCACCATGCCCAGTTTTTTTTTGTTTTTTTTGCTTTTATTTATTTATTTTTTTGTGGAGAAGAGGTCTCGCTGAACTTCTGGCCTCAAGCAATTCTCCTGCCTCAGCTTCTCAAAGTGTTGAGATTACAGGTGTAAGCCACCGTGACCAGCTGAGCACCCGATTTTTATCTAGAAAAACTGGTGAAGATAAAAGGAGGCAAAGAGAAGAAACCAACATTGATGCAGCAGAAGGGTCTTATTTCAGATCTTGGCTCTTGGGTGTGTGTGTGTGAGCTGTTCAATCTCAGGTGATGCAGAGAACTCTCTAGGACTCAATTTGCTCATGGTAAAATGGAAATCTGGATAGGATCTCAAATTAGCCTTAATAATTAAAGGAGACGCCACAGGTAAAGCTCTCAGCACTTGGCAAACACTCAACACGTGATGGCTGACTTCTGTATGGTCATCCAGCATTTCCCATAAGCCAGGCTCTGATAAGTGCTCCACAAATATCTCACAGACCCCCCCTAACTACACTGACAGAGAAGAAATCACAGAGAATGGAAGTATCCTTTCCAAGGTCAGTCAGCCAAGGTTGGGTCTCTGTGACATGAAATTCCCTTTCTCGTCATTTAGGAAAAATTAAGAAACTTCCCCACATTGTACTCTTAAGCCTTGAGAGCTAGGCCATGCCTGTTGGCCATGCTCTTCTTTTTTGTTTTTGAGAGAGAGGGTCTCTCTGTTGCCCAGGCTGGATGGAACACAGTGGCACACTCTCAGTTCACTGCAGCCTTGACCTCCTGGGCTCAGGCAATCCTCCCACCTCAGCCTCCCAAGTAGCTGAAACCACAAGCATGTGCCACCATGACTGGCTAATTTTTGTGTTTTTTGTAGAGATGGTGTTTCGCCATGTTGCCCAGGTTGGTCTCGAACTCCTGAATTCATTCAATCCACACACCTCAGCCTCCCACAGTGCTAGGATTAGAGGCGTGAGCCACCATGTCCAGCCCATGCTGTTTTCCAAAACTCTCCCTAAGAATCTTCTCTAACATGGATTGGTGGTTGTGAGGCATTTATTCTGCCTCAAGTTACAGAATCAGGGCCAACCAGGCTTTTCTAGAAACACCAGCACCTCTTGTGTTCCCTACCATGAGACTCTCCACCAGTGAAGCTAACCTTCAAAATTCTTAGGAGCTCCATAAGATGCTTAATAAACCCTGATTGAATTAAAGGGCTAAAATGCCTGGGCATAAACGTAGACTCCTGTGCTTTGGGGATGATTTAAGACCCTTACTTTCATTTATGTATGTATGTATTTATGTATTTATTTGAGACAGGGTCTTTCTCTGTCACCCAGCCTAGAGTACAATGGCACAATCACAGCACACTGCAACCTCTGCCTCCCAAGTTCAAATGATCCTCCTGCCTCAGCCCTCCAAGTGGCTGGAACTACAGGAGCATACCACCACTCCCAGCTAATTTTGTATGTTTAGTAGAGACAGGGTTTTGCCATATTAGCCACGCTGGTCTCAAACTCCTGGCCTCAAGTGATCTGCCTGCCACAGCCTCCCAAAGTGCTAGGATTACAAGTGTGAGCCACTGTGCCTGGCCAAGACCTTTACTTAATAGCAAACTCTAAGAAATGTCAATTTTACTATATTTTAACTTCTTAGGACTTAAACTGTCACAGGTAACAGAGTTTGTCTTTCAATGCTGTACCTAGGACTCTCCAAATCAGAATATCAAGGAAAGATTTTAAAGATGATTTAGGAGCTCAAAATATTAGAAGTACAAGGAACCCAGAATAGCCTCTTCACATTAAGTGCAAGAGAGAGGCCCAGAAAGCTGGAGAGATATGCCCATGCCTGGTCTGAGGCAGGGCCTGGCCTGGAGCCCTGGCCTACTGCTCCCCCCGTTGGGGGCTTGCCCTCATCCCAACTCTGCCTCCCTAGCTGATCCTGTCAGTACCTCCTCCCACAGAACTGAAAAGATGAGAAGGAGGGGATCATAAATCATTTTTCTCTCATGAGTTTATAGCGTTCTTTTCTGAGAAGTTCAAAAGCACTCAGTAATAAACTGAGGTGACAAGTTTATGTCTTTTGCTTTTAAAATGAAACTTTATTTGAACTCCTGGAGAGGCATTTACGTGTTTTAATTTAGGACATTCCTTTCTTATTTCAAGGTTTGCCCCGTGGCATTGTCTGTGAGTGGGTGGGTGGGTGCTGGGGAGGGGTTAGCTTGCGTCTAGGCCACCCCTATTCTCCCACAGGCTTTTCCAAATGCCTGGCCCACCTGCAGTGGACAGAGTCCTCCCTTCGTGGGTTTTCATCAAGTTTCAACATCCACAGGAAGGAGCCCCCACCCTCAACCTATCTTGGCTGAACTTTCCACCTATGCCTTTTCTGCCTCTCTCTACTGCCCGCTTCTTGCCATAGCCAAGAGCCAAGACATGGATGGAAAATCATGAAGTCTGCAGGGACTAAGCTGCCCACGGGGATCACTTCGCCTTCCTTTACCCTAGTTTTTTGCTACCAGCCCTTGGGAGCTCAGAAAACAAGAAAACACAGTTGTTGTAGTTAATGAAATTGAGATTGAGAACCACACTTTAAGAAGATGATGAGAGAAAGAGAGCGGGGCAGCAGGAGAGCAAGGCAGCAGGAGAGCAAGAGAGGGAGGAAGAGAGAGACAGAGAGATCTTGATTCATTGTACCTCCCACACTGGACCAGGCTTTAAACAAATGTGAAACCGCCTTTCTTTGGCCCAAGCTTTTGTACTAATGATTTTATTCAGGTGTAAACTCGAAGCCAAATTGCAGTGACTAACCATGTGTAAATGCTACCTGCCACCAGCCTTTCCCAGAGAAACAGTGGGGGTTGCTGCTTGCAAGCAGGTAGAACCACACGCTCAGTTTCTGGGCTTCTGCATTCAATAAATATTTGGTGAATGAATAAACTCGAGAAGCACTTAATGATTCAATATATGCCTAGGGTTTTTTATTCCCCCGGCTTCACGGGCCAGCAGGCCAAATCATACAAAACTCTCCAAGTAAAACCACTCCATGGTTGTTCCAGGCGGAGGAGGAAATAGCTGGGTTCTCTGAGTGACTTCAACGAGTTCCTCCGCTGCTAAACCATGGGAGAACTATAGGGTGACCCTGTGATCCCTGTTCCAACCCAATTATAGATGCAAGAGACACAAAGATGGAGCCCCATCAGACTGGGGCAAAGCAAATGAAACTAAGGAACCGATTCCTGCATAGCAGCACTTAAAGGTACAGGAGAAAATGTTATATTAGGAGTATAATACCTACAAGGAAAGCACTGTTCCTACCCTGTAGATGTAGCTGGCATTTCTCCTAGGAAAACACTAAAATATTCTCAAGGGGGTCATTGCTCTCCTACTACCATTAAGCAACTCTGGCCAATTATTTAAACGATGAAGTATCAGGGCCTGAGCCACCTAAAACACCTCAATTCAACTTTGTGAACTGTAAACCAAACAGCTAATAATTCCTGTGGGGTTATTTTTTCCAACGAAGGGCAGGAGAACTTGACAAGTGATTAGAAGTTATTCAGAAGACAAGAGGGATGCAAAAACCACAAATAGATTAGACCTGTAAGGGTACCTGAGGTCAAAGGTCTTTCAGGAGACACTGGCAGGGGCTACTTCAAGTCTGGGAAAGGCTCCCTCTCTAGCACCCTGCTTCACAACCACCCCTTCTTTCTCCTGGATTTCCCAAGAGAACCTCAAGAGGTCAGGAAACAGGACAGTTTTTTGCCCCAGCTCTCTCCCCACGGTACCTAGAATGGTAGCTTTTGAGAATACAAAAGATATCCAACAAATACCACTATCCTTAGGAGAGACCACCTTTCTCCCAACAAAATCAAAATTCAAATCGCCTTCTCTGAACCTTTCCTTTTTACAAAATGATGCAGTTTAAACAAAATCATCCCATTTAAAACAGGCTGTTACCTGTCATATTTTAAGACTGTTGATGAGTGGCTTTCTAAAGGAAATTTATTTCTATCTTATACTGCAGTCAAGTAATGTGACCCTTTTGGCTAAAAAGTCTTTTTCAGTCCTTCTAAATGGAGTGATGGGAGCCAATGGCAGCAAACGTTTACTGAGGACTTACTCTTGTATGAGGCGTTTGCATCTCTTCTCACCTCCTAACCACCTATGAGGTAAGTTCTAATACAGGACCATAATTGCTGTCTGCCATTCTGAAACCAAAAACAGCTCTAAAACCCAAACATTTTTCCATAACTTATTTGGCAGCAAAACTTAAAGGACCTGAACTCATCTGGAGGCAAAGCGGCCGTGAACTAACACGAGGCTATTTAGATTGTAGTTATCCCATTTAATGTGAAGATCCCTATGGTTTGCTATACAAATAAGAATGTGTTTGGTTACTAAGTGCTTCCCCAGGTCCCTTGAAGGTTACTTAATACAAAATCTATACCCCTTAATGCCTTTCTAAACCCCCCAAATCTCAGAATTCTGAAACATCTGGCCCAGGGTATAAGATAAAGTATCTCTATTATTAACCCATTTCACAGACAAGAGACTGAGACTTCTTGAGGGAAAGCAACTTGCCCAAGGCCACACAGTGGACAAGAGGTAGAGCCCACTCTGAGACTGGCAGTCTCTCTCAGAGTCTGGGCTTATAAACACTGGTGGGCCACTACAAGGTATGTCTCAGTCCCCACCTCACACAACTTCAGCTGGGAAGGAGCACAGTGCCAGCATGGCTTTTCTCCATAATCAGCTATTTAGGAATGCTGAAATGGAAGAGTGGAAGACACCAACCAGAAATGCGGTGAATCCAAGGACCTGGTGCTTACCTTGCCTAGGACAGTCAGGCATGGTTTCGGGTCCAATTCTGGCTGTTCCAGCTTCACCACTCCTACCCAGCCGTATTCATACAAGTCCTCTTCGTCATTGTTATTACACAGGCCCAGTGGGTGCATCTAGGAGATAAAATGGAAAGAAAACTTCAGCAGGCAAGCTACACTTTTGCTTGACTCACACTGTGTATCTCTCAGCTACTACAGCCAAAAGTAACCTCAAAACTTAAAATTTTAAGAGCAGGACAGTTTTTCAACCCAAGGGGAATCCTATTTCAGCACAATGAGCTGAGCACTGGGGAGAACACAGTAGAGCCATTATAAATGTATGTTATGCATGCTTTTTTACTACCTTTTAAGTGATGGTGATCCAAGGTGGAAACTGCCCAATAGGATGGAGGGAAAGAAAACAGCACAATTCCCATATAAATGCCAAACTAAATTGCTGTGAAATACCATAAATTTAACACTAAGTAGCAATTACAGATGAGACTAGCTAGGTTAGTATCCAAGATTGTTTGGCTTCTAGACCTCAACAACATGTCTACATCAACTTATGCAAGAGGATCTGGAAATACATCTCCGACTTTATGCAGAGACCACTAGAAATACAACAGAAATCACCGGTGTAATTAACAGGCTGTTTAAAGGCTACTCCTGGTTACTGGGAAACAGATAAAATTCTTTGAGGTCTTTTCAAAATTTGCAAAGCACAAAATCAAAGATGGGTAGATAGGCAGTGTCAAACTGCTGTGTGTAAAAGTGCAGTCAAACCAGAACAACCCTAAGGTTTGTGCTGACAGTTCTATTATTGAATGGTACCAGGCCCTAGAATCCCTAATGACAGTCTGAGAAGAGGAAATCCTCAGGGATAAACATAACTTATCAAGAAGTTGATAAGCCTAGCACTGTGTGTGCTAAGCTCTTAAATAAGTGGAAGAAATACATCTTTAGATTCACGGCAAGTTAGAAACACAAGAGACCTAAGAATCCACTGTGGGCAGAGTATGGCCCCCAAGATGTCTATGTCCTAATCTCCAGAACCTGTGCATAAATCACCTTACACAGCAAGAGACTTGCTGATGTGATTGAGTTTGAGATAGAGAGGCTCCCTGAATTATCCAGGTTGGCCCAACACGATCATCACAAAGATCCTTATAAGGGAAACAGGGAAGCATGAGAAAGTCGGAGAAGAGATGTGATGACAGAAGCAGAAGCTGATGTGCTTTGAAGATGGAGGAGGGGGCCATTAATCAAGAACTGAGGATGACCCCCAGAAGCTGACAAAGATGAGAAAATGGATTCTCCCCTCAAGCTTCCAGAAAGAATGTAGCCCTGAAGACCCGTTTGGGACTTTTGACCTCCAGAACTGTAAGAGAATAAATTGTGTTGCTTTAAGCCACTAAGTTTGTAGAAACTTGTTATAGCAGCAAATAGGAAACTAATATGTCCACCTTATTCCCTACTTGTTTTACAGATGAGAACAAAAAATTCAGATAAGTACAGGCAGCAAGTGGAATACCTAGAGGTGACCAGGCCCTTGGATTCACAATCCTTCCCGTGCCACTTGTTTACTTTACCCTTCCTTCCTCTGAGAGCTGACTATCCGAAGAGGGAGGACTAAGAGATAAAATCCTCAGGAAAAAAAGTTTCCAGCTCTAAACGCTGTGGTATTCAAGTGCAACATGAGTTTAGTGCAGGCAGCAAGAGTTGCTAGAATGTTGGGGAAGCTTTGTGCAGCTGCTGAGTCTCAAGTGAGCTTCGAAGGCAGAGTTAGACTTATCAAGGCAAAATGAGAGAGGGAGGTCAGTTCCAAGCTTGGCGAGGAGTTGCTAAGAGATGATGTAGAACGGAGAGAACAATGTATCCAGTTTGATGAGTAGGAAAGGTCACTGTCTACACTGAGAAGGAAAGAGAAGGGCTCAAAAACCAGGAGAGAGTCTGGACGCCAAGACAGTATTACAGGTTCTTAGGCAGAAGATGGTGCACTGAAAGACGTTATTTTAGGCAGGCAGGTAACTCTCTTCAGTAGTAGTATTTTTGGACTCCAGAGATAGCAATGAGTGGAGGGCAAAGGGTGCAGGCCAAAGATGAGAGATCCTTGACAATTCAATGAAACAACAGGAAAGGGGTTGCACAAGCTCATAAGTCAGGTGAGAGGTCATCACTGCTGAGCACAAGGTGTTACAAGGGGCAGCCAGCAGCTGTCTTTATAGTGGGTGAGAGATATCCCACCCCTTGGGAATTCCAAGATGTGAGAGGGCCCTGGGATGAGACACTGCCTTGTCCAATTTTGCACGAGCCTTCAGGCTCACAGAGTTTGCCTGAAGGGCCAATGGAGGTTCTGCGGTGCCGTGGGTGGTGCAACCTTTTCCCAGGATGCCCCTGCAGAACTCAGCCCACTCTAGAATGTTCTACAGTTATTCAACAATGAGTAGTCTGAAATGCTGAGACCTCTGACTAGAAAAAGGATGAGCAAGACAGATGAGCCAACTATGTCAACAGCTCAGGCACCTCTGTCCTCCAGGAAAGGGCTCTAGACCCCGCTCACTCCAACATAGTTCAAGCCAGCTTCCTGAAGTCCCAGGTCAAATCATGGTAATGGCAACTAGTATTCCAGGTTATTTTTAACCTGGCCACACAACTTGGAGGATGCCAGATGAATGGCTGCTTTGGGTTACTTATA
>NW_016107573.1:182629-199115 GCF_001604975.1 Cebus imitator | reverse complement strand
TGGATCATCTGAGGTCAGGAGTTCAAGACTAGCCTGGTCAACAGGGTGAAACCCCATCTCTACTAAAAATGCAAGAAAATAGCCAGGTGTGGTGGCACATGCCTGTAATCCCAGCTACTCAGGATGGCTGAGACAGGAGAATCGCTTGAACCTGGGAAGCGGAGGTTGCAATGAATCAAGATCGCGCCATTGCACTCCAGCCTGGGCAACAGGAGTGAAATTCCAACTCAAAAAAAAGCAATTGTCCTAAGAGCTTACTCAGGAATGACTTACACCCTGCCTAGCACTGCCCTCAGCTAACATGGGAATCCCACAGTGAAGGACAATGCAGTTTCTACCCTTCCAGAGCCTACATGAATTACAGAAGTCCTTCAGGAAACTGTGTCCTACAGAATACTACCTACCACACAAGATTAAAAATAGGTTATTAAATAAGTAAATAACACTGAGAAACTCTTCATAGGGACTCAGGATCCACATGTGTAAATTAAAGCTCTGCAGTGGCCTATGGTTTAAAAAGGCTTTTAACCTTTGCTAAAACAACCATTGCCTACCCTTTGTTTATAAACTTGTTTTGCATTTACTCTGATCACATGATTTCATGGGACACACTTTGAGAGATGCTAAGGTAGTGAGAACACATACACACGCATGACAATAAAGCTACAGTAAACATGATGTGAGGCAAAGCTAAATGTCTGCAGGTGCTGAACATCCATGATGCAAAGACATAAGGCTACGGTAGAAAGAGATAGAGGGACAGTCAAGGGCAGCTGAAAAAAAGGCAAGGCTTGGGAAAGTGGCAGATGTGAAGGACAAGGAGAAGACAAGGAATGGGAACCAAGAGGCAACTGGAGCCAAAGACGAGATCTGAGCCACTGCAGCCAGTGAGGTGGAAGTGGGCCTGACCAGGCCGGAGGCTTACTCTCTTGGAGGAGCAGAACACACGGCCTCAGGAAAGGCATGTGGAGAGCGAGTCCAGGCATGCAGAAATCTGAACTATGTAAGCCTCAAACACACCCAGGGGTCCCTCAGGGTCATCAGGGTCCCCTCAGGCTGTCAGGCCAGCGCCCTGGGCTGCACTTCATTGCCAGGATCTCTCCCTTCCTACGCAGTCATTCCTTCCCACTGTCCTCCAAACTCTTCTATCAAATCTTCCCAACACTGGGGTGAATGTTAGCAGCTCAACAATGAAAGCCTTTAAAACCAAAATGAATTTTTCTAAAGTGCCAGTGGGAGGGATGCTTTACCCTCTTGTGGAGGGTAACGAAGCCACCAAGATCGCATCTCAGAGGATAAAAAACCTACCTCGCCATCCATTCCACCTTCCCACTTCTACCCTAAGTTCCTCCTCTCCTGGGCTCCTTATTCCAGCTTACATCTCCAGTGCAAGTTTGTGAATTCAATCTAACAGGTTCCTTTGACCCACCTACTGAATGCCATATTATATGATTCAGGTCTCTGTCAGCTTGCCCCTGATGACAGTATCAGCTTCTGGAAATGACTCCCAGCCCAGGCCTCCAGCCATCTCCACCCTAAGGAAGGGTGGAAATTTTCCCAAGGGCTCCAAGTTATGAGCTCAAGAGACACTTTTATAGGGAAGTAGAAGTAGTTATGATATTTATGTGAAATATGTAGAAAATTTATGTGAAAATATTCCTTAGTGAACTGACCTGTCCCAAGGATGGAGTATTCTAGGTAAAGGCATAAAATGCAAATGAACATGCCATTTTGTTTGCATTTTATGGGAACGGGAAAGAGGTGTGTTTCCCATCAATTGGACATCTACTATGTTAACTTTTTTTTTTTTTTTTTTTTTTAAGGCAGGGTCTTGTTCTGTCACCCAGGTGGGAGTGCAGTTGTGCTATCACAGCTTACTGCAGCCTCAACCTCTTGGGCTCAAGCAATCCTGCCACCTCATTTATTGACTTTTTTTTTTTTTTTTTTTTTTTTTTTTTTTTTTTTTTAAGGCAGGGTCTTGTTCTGTCACCCAGGTGGGAGTGCAGTTGTGCTATCACAGCTTACTGCAGCCTCAACCTCTTGGGCTCAAGCAATCCTGCCACCTCATTTATTGACTTTTTTTTTTTTTTTTTTTTTGGTAGAGACAAAGTCTCACTATGTTCCCCAGGCTGGTCTCAAAACTCCCAGGTTGAAGCAATCCTTCCACCTCAGCCTCCCAAAGTGCTGGAATTACAGGTGTGAGCTGCTGTGCCTGACCAATTTACACATTGTAATCTCATATTTAATCCAACAGCAAACTCCTGCTGATTGTTGGAATATCAGATGATATAGTAACTAAACTAGGTAGATAAATTGCAAACTAGAACTGTAAATTGACAACCAATGCAGAATTTAACGGAGTTCATGAAAGTCCTATTTAGTCAACAGCTAGATTCTACTCAAAGCCATGGCAAACAATCTAGTTAAGGATTAAAGAAGAAGAAACATGGATGGGAGCTTCCACAGAGAATGATCAAAAGATTGAGAGACGTTTGGAAAAAATGAGAGTCCTCTCACTTGGAAAACAATCTTTTTTTTTTTTTTTTTTGAGACAGAGTCTCCATTGCCCAGGCTAGAGTGCAGTGGCGCAATCTTGGCTCACTACAACTTCCACCTCCTGGGTCCACAAGCAATTCTCCTGCCTCAGCCTCCTGAGTAGCTGGGATTACAGGCGCCCATCACCACGCTCAGCTAATTTTTGTATTTTTAGTAGAGTCAGGGTTTCACCATGTTGGCCAGGCCGGTGTCAAACTCCTGACCTCAGGTGATCCACCTGCCTCAGCCTCCCAAAGTGCTGGGATAACAGGCGTGAGCCATCACACCCGGCTGGAAAACAACTCTTGGTGATTATGCTGCTGAAGTCAAATATAAGTGAAGGATGCCACATCCACAGTCTTACACAATTTTGCTGAGAATATCCCAACACTGCCCACACAGATTCATTCTTTTTCTCAAAAATCAGTACAAGGCTGCAATTATAATTTAAATTTAAAAATAAACCATTACTTTCATTTTTATTTTTCAAGATACAGCCCCAATGAAACCTTTATTTCTACCATCTCCTAAGAAATACTAGGGCCTAAGCCAGGTATAATGACACACACCTATAATCCCAGCTACTGAGAGGCTTAGGTGGGAGGATGGTTTGAACCCAGGAGTTTAAGACCAGCCTGGCCAACATACCAAGATTGCGTCTCAATTTTTTTTTTTTTTTTTTTGAGACAGAGTCTCGCTCTGTCACCAGGCTGGAATACAGAGGCACAGTCTCAGCTCGCTGCAACCTCTGCCTCCCGGATTCAAGCAATTCTCCTGCCTCAGCCTCCCGAGTAGCTGGGCCTACAGGTGCGTACCACCATGCCCAGCTAATTTTTGTATTTTTAGTAGAGACAGGGTTTCCCCATGTTGGCCAGGATGGTCTCGATCTCTTGACCTCGTGATCTGCCCGTCTCAGCCTCCCAAAGTGCTGGGATTACAGGCATGAGCCACTATGCCCAGCCTCAATTTTTTAAAAAAGATAAAAAAGAATTATTAGCCTCTAATTTTAAAAGATCCCAAGGTCCTTAGCTGGATAATAATCATCTATAGAGAGTAAGAACCTTCTCCATAAGAAATTCTTATACTCTCTCAGAGTTTCAGCCAGACACCGCTTCTACACCATCCCTGCAGTCATCAGGTAACAACCAGGCATTATTCACACATGCTGACACCAGCTAGTGACGAAGAGGCAGTGACTACATAAAAGACCTGTGTGTGGTTCTCAGTGCCTAATCATTCAACATTCATCATAGAATACTTCAGTGTATGGTGTTCAAGCATGTTAACTTTGAACTTAATGTAGCATATAAGCATTTAAAAGTCATAGGCATTTCTCAGTTTATTTTCTTAAAATATTTAGATGGGTAGGGCTTTCCTAGTCAGATGCTTGACATTACTATTACCTTACTATTTACTTACTTTTGTAAGTAAGTTTCTGCCTTACAGGTATTGATCGACTTATGACCTATGCAACTTACGACCATTCGACTTTATGACCACAATCGCTAGCCATGACTGCTCCGCGTCTGGCAGCGCAAACATTGTCCAGCTGGGCGTACAACAGTGTGGACCAGCTTCCAGCAGCACTACCATCTCCACGTGCACCATTTCAACTGTTATCCCAGACTCGGTACAGCAATTTGTGTTTTGTGATTTTTCACCATGTTTATGAAAAAACCAACTCCGGTAACCCCAACTGCTGCCTCAGATGACGACATCAACGATCCACAGCCAAGCACCAGCGGCCAATAAAATGTTTCGTACATGCTTATATATTTTGATATGTTTTGCAATTGGGAAAATGTTTCCTATGGTATTTTTTACACCTGTATTTTGTATTTTTGAATGCACCTGTATTTTGTAATTTTGTATGTTTTGCAAATATTAAACCAGTTGTACTGGTAATGCAGTGTTTTACTTAAACCTGACGAATGTAAAGGTAAGAATCAAAATGGTGTAGAGATGATACAAATGGCATAAAATGAACAAAGAAAATCATGATACATAACAATAATGAAAGAAAATTATGATAAAATATGACTTAAAGATTTTTATAACATCATTTCACAGTACTGTACATATAGCCTACTCAACTTACGACCAAATCGTGTTACAACCGGTCTGTCGGAACCAATTGTGGTCGTAAGTCGAGCACTAGCTGTACTATTTTTACGAAAGTTAAAAATAGCCAAATTGTGTGTAGGAACTCAAGAACATCAGAAAGAACTACTAATTAAAACATGAAAAAAAAAATCAAATAGATATGGAAACCTTAGACTGGAAGTTGACAAAGACTCCATCGAACAGAGAATACGAAGGGGAAGGATGGCCTGAAATGAGAAGACAAGCAAAGCTGGGGCAGATCCACAGAAGAACTTGATGCAAATAATTAATAAGATACAATGAAAGTCCAAGGATATAACAGAAAATATATCCTGGGTTATAACTTTGATTTCGTGCTACTTTTGGTCTTTGTGCAATCACTTTGGGATGCTCAACATCTTGCTTAAGTCAATTGAAGGAAAAATGCCTACTCACTCCTTTATTATGAGTTTGAGACTATTATGAAACTGTGGCTCTTACCCTCTCATTCCTTATTTTGTTCCAAGGGCTATTTTGGGAAGGAAGGAATGAGATTTGAGATCATGCAATCTTGTGTTGAAATATCAATTTTGCCTTTTACGAGGCACATTATCTAGGTAGATGAGTTGCTGTCTATAAACCTTGATTTTAAAAATTATTTGTATAAATTGAAGTGCAATTTTTGTTACATGGCTATATTGTATAGTGGGGAAATCTGGGCTTTTAGTGTATCTATCACCTGAATAATGTACATGGTACCCGTTAAGTAATTTCCCATAATCTACTCCCCTCCACCCATCCTTCTGAGTCTCCAGTGCCTGTACTTCCACACTCTACGTCCCTATCTGTTTTCCATATGGATCTTATCTGTAAAATGGAGACGGTAGCATCTGCCTTAACTGATATGGACAGAGACAGACATCCTTAAGGATTAAATGAGTTAAAATACATACACAGTAACACTAGTAGACATTCCATCAATGGGAAACTGTCTCCTTCACCTTCTCTACACCTGTCACGTGCATATGCATTTTATGCCTTTGCCTAGAATTCTCTGCCCTTCAAGACCAACTTAAATGTCACCCCTTCCATTGAGCTTTCTTGAATGCACTAATACTTCTTGGTTCTCAAATGCTTTATATGGAGCTTACTGGTTCCTATAGCCTCCCCACTAAGATGGGCACCTACTTTCACCCTACCCAGAGCCTTGCACCGAACAGGTGCTCAATAAATGACGGCTGGCTAAACAAATGGCCTCTGGCCTGGAAGCAGGCCTGCTGCCATATCTCTTGCTGTTTTTGGTGAGCCACTTGGGTCTCTGCTCTGCTAAGTGAGGGACCAGGGCAAACAGGTCAGGATTTAATCAACTTGCTACATGAACTCTGAAAGACCTACCTCTTACAGTTATTGACTACTGTCATCAAAGACATTCTCAGGACAAAAATTATTTACTGGCAATGGATTTAGAAGCAATGGCTGCTCCTCCTTGGCCTTGCTGTAAGGCCACAGCAGCCCAAGCACGCTGGGTGGCTACTGCTTTCTACACAGAGACCACAACACTGCTGCCCTTCACCGTGACAGCACCTTGTACGGGCAGTAGAAGGGGAGGGAGAGTAGAAGACGTCCTCTCCAAAAAAAGCAAGTCTCAAATTTTCCCAGCTATGTCCAAGCTCAGAAGTTGCTGTCAGCCACAACAAAACAAGGAAATAAAACGAAGGAAAAGGCAGGCATGGGATCCAAGCATAGGGACTCCCACAGACTAGAGAAAGAAAGAGAAATCCCAGGACAATGACTTTGCAAGCAGCCTGTTGAATGACAGGTCCAGATGGGACCAGAAGAATAAGGCTATAGGAGAGCCAAACAAACACAAAACAACAAAAACATGAATCATTACCCAGTGGGTTAGATGGTACTGAGAAGAGTTTTACAGTTCTGAACAAGAGGATGACAAGTGATAGTTACAGCAAACTAAAGTAAAGGAGGGTCAGGGTGAGGGGAGCAATGACTAACTCCAGAAAAAAACGAAAAAGTTAAACCAGGCTCGTAGCCCATAATCAGGGTATGACCTACATGGCATGACAGAGAATACTTACAGCCATAAAAATGCAAACCTAGGTCAGGCGCAATGGGGCACACCTGTAATCCCAGCACTTTGGGAGGTCGAGGCAGGTGGATCACAAGGTCAAGAGACTGAGACCACCCTGGACAACATGCTAAAACCCCATCTCTACTAAAAATACAAAAATTAGCTGGGTGTGGTGGCACATACCTGTAGACCCAGCTACTCGGGAGACTGGCAGAAGAATCGCTTAAACCTGGGAGATGGAGGTTGCAGTGAGCTGAGATCACACCACTGCACTCCAGCCTGGCAACAGAGAGCAAAAAAAAAAAAAAAAAAAGCAAACCTCGATCTAAACAATAATTGTGATATAACTGTATTGGAAGAATGCAGGAATGAGAAACAGGGGAAGGAGAAAAGTAGAGTGAAAAAATCTTTTTCTACAGGAAGAGGTAAACAAATTATTCTGCAGTTGACTATAAGAGTTACTCATAGAAATTTAGAAAGATTTGAGAGATGAAGAGCAAAAGAAGCCACTAAAGAATTGAAAATAGTTACCTCTAGGAATAGCAATCAGGGGTGGTGAAGGCAGAACAAGATAATGCTCTTTTTTATTATAAGCCATGATGATGTACGTTTTGTCTTTATTATAAACAGATACGTGAATTATTTTGATCAAAAATTTTATGCACTACTGGAAATAACAAGTTCCTTCCTCCAAGTGTTCCAGCAGATTCTATGGGTCCTCACTGGAAAAGGCAGGGAAGGATTTCATCAGGCCCAAAAGAGACTCCACAAGCTCCCTGCACTGGGGAGCAGACATCTGAAGGGAGACTTTGAGACGGCTGTTCTGGGAGCCATCCAGGACGTGGGCTGGGGATGACTCAGGGAGACATGGTAAGAGAAAGAACGAGCACCCTTCACAACCAAAAATAGCTTCAAGTGGCATCAGAGTAAGATATAGATTTGGGTGTTACAGAGACAGCAGACACAATAAGCAGGGTGATTGTTCTGAGAAGCTCCAATTTTCCCCCAGACACAATATAACCTCTAGAAGAGGCACTGAACATCCCGCTTGCATTTCTGAATAGTTACTAAGGCAAAATGTTACAAACAAGCAATGCGTATACCTGACCATCTCTGGAACCGGGTATCAAACAACTAGTTTTATGTTTAAATATGAAGATGAACTTTCTTCAACTTCCTCAGAGCCCGACGAGATTGACTATCATGGTTTCAGGTGGTTTCATGTTTTATTAATGGACAAAGAAGCTAGGGGAACTTTGAAGCCAAAAGCCTATGTCAGACAAGGTTAAATATCTGGAGAAAAAGACTATGTTCCCTTGAGTATGGTACATCAAGCCAAACTTTGCAACCAAGACCAGCTCTTTAAGAAGCTTTCAGTACAAAATTCTTGAGATATACTGGTACACTTTCCACATGCCTGAAAGGGCAAAACTGAAACTAGGGCTAGTGGTGCTTTTATCCAAGGTTACAATATCTCTATACTAGGCTGAGAGTTTAAAATAACTTCAAAAGAGCCGCCTGCTTCTAAGTGGGTTACTGTTACACAGGAGCCAAACACTAAACTAATAGAAGGATGAGACATTTCACTCTGTAATATTATCTCATCAAAAAATTCCTGGGGATTTAAAAGGGAAACTTTCTTCCTTTTGTTCTTTTGCCACTGTCGGCTAGGGTAGGGCGTCGCTGTGGTACAGAGTTTCACATCAGTCCCAGACCTTTTCTTAAAAGGTGTGGTGGCTAGAACCAAGACTTATAATTTACGTGAAGGAACAGAAAAAGGACAACCCCACCCATTTTTCTCTTGAATCCTAAGAATTTTTTTTTCCTCTTCTATATACAAAAAAAAAAAGATAATTCTTTTGCTCTTTGAACAAACAGCCTAAACCTTTTTCTGGATCTAGAATCAGAACCTGAATACAGTTTTTCTCCCTGTTGTCATAGCAATGAGGGTAACTGTGATGGGGCAGTTTCTGACCCAGACACTAAAAAGCTGCTGGCTGTTGCTGCTGTTTCATAGAGAATTCCAGCTGGGAACTGCCTGAAGACTGCGGAGTTCTCTCAGCTGACGACTCTGGCTTTCAGAACACTCAGCTGGAGTCTCCCCCAGTGGATATCCGTTTTTTTTTTTTTTTTTTTTTTTTTTTTTTTTTAGAAAAACTAAGAAGAGCCCCTATCCCTATTTGATTCCTCTGTATCAAATGAACAACTGAGAAGTGACCTGTCAGAAACTGGGGGAAGCAGCAAGCATTTCAAATCCACCTTCTCTCTTGAGTATCTCCCATGCCCTGGAATTTCGTCAGAGAATTATGTTGAAACTTACGTACAGCCCATGCATATCTCATGTCCGACTTTACAAACCCTCACTTAGAACGACTGTTGCTAGTTTCAAATAAGTGCTTTGTAAGTTAAAATTTTAAAAAAAGTATTCAGTAGACTATAGAAACCTTAAGCTAAATTAATTCTTCTAAATTCATTCTTAAAGTGACTCATGTGCCTACCAGATGACAAGTATTGTTCTCTACATAGAAATTCACTGACACAGTTTTACTTCAAATTGCAAGGCAACTAACTAATAAAGGACACTTGATCATTCTTACTATGAAAAGGATTAGGTGCTTAAACACACCAAAGAGTTACTAAATTAAGATGAAATGCAATACTATCAAACAACAAATCATTCAAACTACATCATGCTGAACTGAAACTAGAAAATAAGTGAAAAAGAAATTCCAAAGCTACATTTATTTATTTTTTATTGGGACAAGGTCTCACTTTGTCACCCAGGCTGGAGTGCAGAGGTGCAATCTTGACTCACTGTAGCCAGGACTTCCTCCTGCCTCAGTCCCCCAAGTAGTTGGGATAATAGGCACGCACCACCATGCCCAGCTAATTTTTGTATTTTTAGTAGAGACAGGGTTTCACCATGTTGGCCAGGCTGGTCTTGAACTCCTGACCTTGTGATCTGCCCACCTTGGCCTCCCAAAGTGCTAGGATTAACGGCGTGAGCCACTGCACCCAGCCAACGCAGTAACTTTAAATGATGAAATCTTTAAGTAGCCCTCCTCTAAACTGTGAAAACTTAGAAAAAAAAAGTTCTCCCAAAGACTATATAATCAAACAGTCAAACAAAACAATGTTTATAATTTATGGGATATATGTACCACAATAAGGATAATGATGAAGATAACATAATATTAGAAGTACAAAATTTTAAGAAAAGTTAATGTGCAGATTTAAAAATCATATCTGCCTGTAATCTCAGCACTTTGGGAGGCCAAGGTGGGAGGATTACTTGAACCCAGGAGTTTAGGACTAACTTGGGCAACACAGTAAGGCCCCCATCTCTATAAAAATTTAAAAATGAGCCCGGCATGGTGGCATGCACCCGTGGTCCCTGCTACTCGGGAGGCCAAGGTGGGAGGATTGATTGAGCATGGAAGGTTGAGACTGCACTGAGCTAAGATCTGGCCACTGCGCTCCAGCCTGGACAACAAGAGTGAGATCCTGTCTCAAAAAAATAAAAATTAAAAAAAAAAAATCACATCTAGACAAAAACCAAAAGGAAACAAAGAATTTTCAAAGTTAATGGACTGGAGAGAAAGAACAGTACAAGATTTTTTCTTTTTTTGGATTCTACTACTCATTCAAACCAACATTTGCTGAGTACTGACCTTGTGGCTGGACCCTAGGCAAGGAACAGTAGTTAAAACCTGAGCCCTCCTTTACTGTGATATTGTTTAATCAGGAGTTTGGAAACAATTATAAAATGTATATGCATCTGCTGACAGGACAGGTGACCAAAATTTGAAGCTAACCAGGGCTTTTCCCATAAATCGGCTCTATGTATAACACGGTTTAAAAGTAACAAACGGCAATATTAAGTAGTAATATACATTGTCAAACAGATGCATTCCTTTAACACCATGATTCCTGATATTTGGGGAATTTCTTACAAGCAACCAATGGGATGTATTGGTTGTAACCTTGAGTAGTTTTCTGAATGCAAAAGGAAGGCAAGCCCTTGAGAGGCAGGTTCACTATCTTTCAATCATGATTTTAAGTTCATTCCTTTTTCTTTTTAAAAATTTCTTTCATTGGAAAAACATAGAAACAAAAATGGAAGAAATAAGTCAACATGTGTCAAGTAACCATCCTGAGAAGGGGATTCTCAACACAGTGTTAAGAGCAGGCACTTTAGTGAAGGGCCTAAGGCAGAGCCTCTGATTCTCCGCTCCCTGATTATGCTATGCTGTGATATGCTATGATGAACAAGGGCTTTGAGCCACACTGAACCATGGTGGATCCCAGTACTGCCTCTTCTGTGTGACTTTAGAGTCACATAACCTCATCTGAAGGGCAGTCCTGATCCTGCTGATTCTGCTTATATTTCTGAGGATTAAATACAAAGAGGCCCGTGTACCTGGCATGCAAAAAGTAGGGCAATAGACATCACACCAAAAGCATAGGCAACCAAAGAAAAAATAGACAAGATGAACTTCATCAAAATTAAAAACTTTTGTGCCGTAAAGGACACCATCAAGAAAGTGTAAAAAAGGCCAGGTACTGTGGCTCATGTCTGTAATCCCAGCACTTTGGGAGGCCAAGGTAGGAGGATCATTTGAGCCCAGGAGTTTAAGACCAGTGTAAGTAACATAGCAAGACTCTGGTCTCTATAAAAAAATTTTTTAAATTAGCCAGGTGTGGCAGTTCATGCCTGTAATCTTGGCTACTTGGGAGGCTGAGGCAAGAGGACTGAGATCACAAGTTTGAGGCTGCACTGAGCCATGATGGCGCCACTGCACTCCAGCCTGGAGACGGCAAGGCCCTGTCTCTAAAAATAAATTTTAAAAAATAGGTAAATAATTTAAAAGTATAAAACCCACAGAATAGAAAAAAATATATGTGAACTTTTACAACTCAATAGTAAAAAGACAAATTATTCAATTAAAAATGGGCATAGGATCTGAATAGGTATTTCTCCAAAAGATATGCGAATGTCAACAAGCACATAAAAAGATGCTCATCATCATTAGCCATCAAGGAAATGCAAATCAACACTATAAAGAGATATCATATCATACCAAGTGTTGGCTAGAATGTGGAGTAATTAGAACCCTCAAACACTGCTGATGGCAATGCAGAATGGAGCAGCCACTTTGGAAAACAGTCTGGCAGCTCCTCAAAGTCTTCAACATAGAGAGACCATATAACACCCAGCAATTCGACTACTAAGTATATACTCAAGAGAAAAGAAAACATGACCAAAGAAACTTGTACATGAATGTTCATAGCAGCATTATTCATAATAACCAAAGAGTGGAAACCACGTAAATGTCCACCAACTGATGAATGGAAACAAAGTGTGGTTAACCCACACCATGGAATATTATTTGGCCACAGAAATGAACAGAGTACTGATACATGCTACAACAGGGACAAACCTTGAGAACATGATGAGTAAAAGAAGCTAGTCACAGAAGTTGACATCTTATATGATTCTATTATATGAAAGCCCAGAATAGGAAAATCTACAGAGACAGTCGATTCATGGTTACTTAGCACTGGGGAGGTAGAAGAATGGGAGGACAGGGGAGTGAGAGCTAAACGTACAGGGTTTCTTTCTGAGGTGATTAAAATGTTCTAAAATAGATTGTGGTGATGGCTGTACAACTCTGAATATACTAAAAGCCACTGAATTATACACTTTATATAGGTGAATTATATGGTATGTGAATTATATCTCAATAAAGCTGTTATTAAGGAATTATGCAAATAAAGGGTAAATGGGGGGAAAGGGAAAAATATAGTGGGGCAAGACTCTAATTATCACCAGTGGAGTCATGTGATGAAAAGAACAGGCTGGGTGCAGTGGCTCATGCCTGTAATCCCAGCACTTTGGGAGGCCACGACAAGAGGATCACTTAAGCCAGGAGTTTGAGACCAGCCTCTGCAACATGGAGAAACCCTGTCTCTACAAAAAATTAGGCAGGTGTGATGGTATAAACCTGTAATCCCAGCTGCTCGGGAGGCTGAGGTGAGAGGACTGCTTGCGCCCAGGAGTTCAGGGTGACAGGTGACCTGTCATGGTGACACTGCACTCCTGCCTGAATGACAGAGAGACCATCTCTTAAAATTTTCTTATTTTAAAAAAGAATGCAGCTGAGCTCCACTACTCCAGGCAATTGCTTGATTTCCCCAAGGTTGTTTCCTCATCTGTAAAATAAGAATGGTGCCAGCCCCACCTGCGTGAGATGGCACAAGTCAATGTCCTTAATAAACACAAGTCTTACATCCTGTGGGATGTCAGACTTTATTCTACCATGATTAGGGCTTATGAGGCATGGAAAAGAACCACTTTCATGCCAGCTGTCTTAAAAGGGCACTGTATCTTAGGTCCTTGGGTTTTTGATACCTAGTTCTGAGCCAGACCTGAATCAGAAGAATAAAATTTCCTTTTTCTTCACCAGATCATCTGTTTATGAATTAAAAGCCCATCTACATAACTGAGGCTGCTGGTGATAATCAAGTGGTCAGCACTGGAATTCTTATGACTTTCGGTTGGGTTGTGGCACTCCACAGTGCAGTTCTTATTCTAAGAATGCTCTCATCGTTCATAGCACGAATTCAGAAATTTAAAAAAAAAATTGTTTTAGAGACAGGGGCTTGCTCTACTGCTGAGGCTGGGGTACAGTGGCGCCATCATAGCTCACTGCAGCCTCAAACTCCCGGGTTCAAGCAATCCTTTCGCTTAGCCTCCCAACTCGCTGGGACTTCGGGCTTGCGCCACCACACCGAAAAAAACAAACACAGACTTAATTGAGGTATTTTACATACAATAATCATTTACAGAAAACAATGTTTAGTAAGTTTTGACAAGTATACACGTCAGTGAAACCATGACCACTATTAAGATCCAGAACATTTTCATCATCCCTGCAAGTTTTTTGTTCCCTGGTGGTCCATTTCTTCTTCCAGCCCATACCCAGACAATCACTGATCTGATTTCTGTTACTAAGTTAGTTTGTATTTTCTAGAATTCCACGTAAATGGAAACATGAATTATGTACTCCTTTTTGGGGGGAAGGGAAGAACCCTGGGTCCTTTGATTCAACATCATGTTCTTGAGGTTCATCCATTTACCAGTGTTTTGCTGCTTTCTACTGCAGAGTAAGTAGTCCACTGTGTGGGTGCACCACCTTTCATTCACTCATCCGTTGATGGACATCGGATTGTTTCCACTTTTTCACTATTACAAATAAAGCTGCTATGGATATTCGAGTAGAAGATTTGCATAGACAAGTGTTTTTATTTCTCTTTTATAAATACCTAGGAGTGGAATGTCTGGGTCACATGGTGGTGTATGTTGAGTTTTGTAAGAAATTTCAAACTGTTTTCCAGAGGAACTGTGCCATTTTGGATTCCCAAAAGCAAGGTATGAGAGTTCCCAATGTTCCGCTTCCACTGACGCTTTTTATTATCAGCCTTTTAATTTTAGCCATTCTAGTGCCATGTAGCAGTATCTCATTGTGGTTTTATTTTGCATTTATTGATGCCTAATGTTGTTTAGCAACTTTTCATGTGTTTACTTCCCATCCCTATCTCTTCTTTGTAAAGTCTCTATTCAAACCATTTACCTGCTTTTAATTGGGTTGAGGACTTACTGAATTTTCAGAGTTCTTTCTACATTCTGAGTAAGTCTTCAGTCTTCTTTTGAGTCTTACAGTAATCATCATATCTTTGTAGTCAGGTAAGAAGACCTAATTTTCATTTCACTATTTAAAATTGGGCTTCCTCCAAAACAAACCTATTCTGTCATTTTCCACTTCTCAAGTAATGGCATTTCATTCCTTGGAGTCATCCTTAACTCCTTTCTCCCCTACCCACATCCAACCCTTCAGCAAATTCTGCTGCTCTACCTACAAAATCTATTTAGAATCCAACCAACTTTCCACCACCTCCCCTACTTCCACCCTGTTCCAAGCCCCCTTCACTTTTCCTCTGGGTTACTGCCAGAGCTCCTAACTGCTCTCCCTTCAACAACTCTACTCTCTGACACTGCCCCTTCCCCAGTCTTTTCTCAAATACAGTAGCCAGAGCAATCCTGTTAGAATATAATCACACCAGGTTACTACTCTGTTTAAGTTACCACTGGCTTCCTAACTACTAATGAAGCCCTGGAAAACCCTGGGTGTCTGACCTGCCACGACCTTTCCCCTCTCTCGTCTGCCAGTCTCTTTCTTGTTCACCCTATCCAGCTACACTGGCCTCCCTTCTGTTCCACCCACATGCCAGACCTGCCTATCATAGGGTTTTTGTACTTGCGCTTGTTCCCTCTGCCTGGAATAATTTCCCCCCTAGGCTTGACTTTGTCCTTACCTCCTTTACATATCACCTTCTGCTCAGAGTGTAAGATTATTTTTGATTCAGTTTCCCTCACCTCCATTCCAAACATCAAATATAAAAATAAAATGAAAGGTGTACATTACACTTTTAAAACAAGATAAACATATCTGGGGGTGGGGAGTGAAGAACAGAACAGAATAAAGCAAAGATCAATGCTGAAGCCACAGTCCTGCTGTGCTTTGAGTCTGGAAGTAGGTGGTAGTGCTAGGAGCTCTATTCTGGTGGACTGGGAACTAAAAGTAGCCCAAGTGGGAAGGGATAGGAGCCACTGTCCTTACTTAAAACCAAGGTTTGGGCTAGGCTGCCCCAGCTATGAAAGAAGACTGACAATTACAGCTCACAGTGAAGCCTAGGATGTTACGAAGAAGCATGTACAATCTACAGCTCGCATGTGGGCTAAGGCTACCTGGAGGCATGAAGACTGAAGTTTATCTGTGTCTCTATGTTCTGGGGGGTTCTGACTTGTCAATATGAGACCTGTGACAGGCTTAGAAATCCTTGGAGAAATAACCACAAAGCTGTTGGGGGAGGGATGGTACAGAGAAGACCACTTCCTCCAACTAACTCTGACTCTGAGTTTGCAAACCCAATTTCCAAAATACCAAAGGAAAACTAACTCAAGAAGACAGTCAACAAAATCAGCACTGGGGGGCTAACTTATCTGAGATAAAATGAAAACAGGGAAGTCTGACAATGACTTTTGTTTTATTTATTTATTTTTTGAGACGGAGTTTCACTCTTGTTGCCCAGGCTGGAGTACAGTAACAAGATTTCAGCTCCCTGCAACCTCTGCCTCCTGGATTCAAGCAATTCTCTTGCCTCAGCCTCCAGAGTAGCTGTTATTACAGGGGTGTGCCACCACTCCTGGCTAATTTTGTATTTTTAGTGAGATGGGGTTTCACTATGTTGACCAGGCTGGTCTTGAACTCCTGACTTCAGGTGATCCACCCACTATGGCTTCCCAAAGTGCTGGGATTACAGGCGTGAGCCACCGTGCCTGGGCTGACAATGACTTTTAAATGTATGTTTTAGAAATTATGGGATATGAAAAACAAAATTATGGCTATAAGAAAGAATAAGGAAATATAAAACACAACAGGGAGAAAATATTAATACATGGATATTTTAAAAATAATGTATACATGTTGGATATAAAAAAGACACTGAAATTTAAATCTTAAATGATAATTCAAACTTGACAATGATGAAGATAGGATTAGTGAACTGGAAGACATGCTGAGGAAGTCACTCAGAATGCAGTAGAGGAAGAATAAAAATAAGGCTGGGCGCAGTGGCTGGTGCCTGTAATCCTGACACTTTGGGAGGCTGAGGCAGGTGGATCACAAGGTCAAGAGATCAAGACCATCCTGGCCAACGTGG
>NW_016107573.1:144252-182084 GCF_001604975.1 Cebus imitator | reverse complement strand
GCTAAATGCAGCCTCAACCTCCTGGGCTCACACAATCAGTCCCATCTGAGTAGCTGGGACTACAAGTGTGCATTACTACGCCTGGTTAATTTTCATCTTTTTTGTAGAGATGAGGTTTCACTATGTTGCCCAGGCTTGTCTCTAACTCCTAGGCTCAAGTGATCCATCCACCTTGGCCTCCCAAAGTGCTAGGATTACAGGCGTGAGCCACCGCACCCAGCTTCAACAGGATGTATTAAATCCATAAATTCACTTTGTGCCTGGCCTGTAATTTTTTTACTTTATAAACTTTTTAATTTTTTAATTTTTGACTTTTGTAATAATCCTTAATAACACTCTAATAAGAAACACATTGTACAGCTATACAAAAATTTTTTTTCTTTATATCCCTATTTCATAAGCTTTTTTCTATTTAAAATTTTTTTTTACTTTTTAAACTTTTTCGTTAAAAATTAGGACATACACATTAGCCTAGGCCTACACAAGGTCAGGATCATCAATATCACTTCTTCCAGGTCCATATCTTGTCCCACTGGAAGGTCTTTAGGTGCAGTAACACACATGGAACTGTCATCTCCTATGATAATAATGCTTTATTCTGGAATATCTCCTGAAGGACCTGCCTGGGGCTATTTTACCACTAACTTCTTTTTTAATAAGTAGAAGAGTATACTCTTACAATAAAAATATAGTAAATACTGAGTGATAGAAAATTTTCAGTTCCATTTTAATCTTTAAGTAACCACTGTTGTATATGTGGTCTGTTGTTGACCGAAACGTTACTATGCGACACACAACCACAGTCAGTAGAGTTTTCACTCTGTTCACTCTGTTGAATTTTAAATATTTAATTTTTAATTTTTTCCTTTTTAGTTAGTTAAGGACCTCAGATCTTTGCAGAGGGCAGAATTAGGCTTTTGCCAATCAGGGCTTTAGGGAAAATATCTGAAAGAAGACAGGAAATGTAGTGGGAAAATCACCAATTTATGGAGTGGGTAGAGTTTGCTTGCAATGCAGGTACGATAGGTGGATTTATTATGCAGTAACGTCATCAAGTTTATACTTTTTCAAGAAATCAAGGGGTTGAGGTATAAAACAGTAACAATACATCAGATATTAGCCTAAAAAATAGTATTTCTCTCCCTCTTCCTGCAAAATCTGATCACCATCCTGAATTTGGCATTTTCATGTCCACTGCCACATCTAGCTTAATTTGTCCAGCATTTCACTAAACGTATTACAAACACTTGCATATTCTTAAATTGAGGTCTTTGACTTATGAGAGAGCTTTTGAAGTTTGTCCTTCTCCTTAAGTATGAACCAAGTACATACTCTACCACCTGTGGGCCATATCACCTATTACTTTTAGAGTCTTTTCTATCTAGATCCCTGCCAGCCCTTTTGTCTCATTGTTACCTTCTACTCAAGTTCAACCAGATACTAAGATATGGGAGACCAGAAATGTTCTCAGCACTTAGACTGGATAAAATTTACTTCCTTTTCAGCAACAAAGTATGGGAACATGTCTGATGTCCACTGAGGCAGAGTGGTTAGGAACCCAGGTTCATAGGCTGCCTTGATTTAAATCTCAGCTCTGCCACTAACTTGTGTGTGACCCTGAGCAAATTTCTAAACTTCTTTGTCTTGGCTTCATCAACTATATAAAACAAGAATACCTACTTCAAATGTAGTTGTGTGGGTCAGATGAGCTAGCCTATAAAACTAGTAGAACAGTGCCTGGCAAGCACACAATAAATGTTAGTGGCTGTTATTGTCTGTTTTAGTAGTTGTGTCAGGCACTGCTATGGAAGCATAACATACATAATCTCCAATCTTAACAACAACCTTATGTCAGTATTAGTGTCCTCATGTGTGACTGACACAAAGATGGAAAGAATTCCAGCTGTGATAGGATGGCTGAGCCAGGTGGCACTGGTCTGCTTGAGTCTAAACCTTTGCTGGTTGCCCTCAGTCCTGCTCCCTTCTTTTTGGACAGGTGCTAGGAAGCAGCTCTGTCCTTCTAGCCTAAAGCTTTGGCGCAGTTGAGGTAAGAGATGGGCACATCCTCTTATCAAGCATGCAGGGCAAGGCAAGGCCACATGGCCTTACTAATTCAGCTGGCAAAGGTATCACAAGCCACTTTTGGATTCAGGCAGTTTATTACTTACACAGATTGCAAAAGAAAGAGTGGCCAAAGGTCCCAGCTCCCCACGGCTTTGTCCTTCACACCAAAAAGGTATGACCTTGGAACAGAGGGGTCAGATGACTGCAGTGTGAGTTGAGGGATACCCTGTTACTGAGGAGTCTACCTGAGACTGTAGCAGCTAAGCAGCTTTACCTTCTGCAACTATCCTCATCAGAACCTGGGAGGTGATGAGACACTGTCTCATGACAGTCTCCCAAGAGATAGCAGGTGAGTGGGAGATGGCCTTGAAGTGTACCTTATGATCTTCCTGTCCTCTCCTGTTCCAGGAGGATCACAGGCACCTGCCAAGCCTCCTGCATGCTGTGGTTCAAGCCTCTGCCTGGATGGCCTCTGGATACACTCAAGGATGTGGGAGCTGAGTTATTCCCCTCACCCCTCTGCCCCTGGCCCAGGCTCAGCCTCTGAATCCTTTGACCTGGAGTGCTTAGATCCCCTAATCTACTTTTCCCCTGATCCATCTATCAAGGCTAGTGAGCTTTCTTTGAATAAATGTCAAATTTATCTAACTGGATGAAGACCTTTAAGGATAGAGACCCATACTGAATATAATTTTTTGTGTCTTTTATACATAGTACACATTCACACATCATGGTCTTGCCCTCACTTAGAAACACAATAAAAACAGGTTTCTTGGTATGTGAACTTGGAGACGGTGGTTTCTTTAGTTGGTTGCCTTAAAATTTGACACTGAAAAAAACCTGTCCATCCATCTGACAGCTAAAAACTCAGATTTTAGACTAAGTAGCTGAAGACTCCTGGAGCTTGTCCCTCATCCCCTGCAACCTGGCAGTCAACTCCCCTAGGTACACTAGAATGTGCATGGGTTGGTAGTAGTAACACAAAGCACAGAAGCTCAAAAAGTCTACAGGATCTTTTTCTTTCTTTTCTTTTTAACCATCCATCTCTGGTGTTAGATGCTGGGCACTGTACTAAGCTTTCAAGGTGCCCTGTTGCTGATAAGTGTGGGTTTAGGAAGTGTCTTTAATGAAACCAACCAGGAAAGACCCAGCCTGGGTTATGACATTCCCAGTCCACTCTTCTCTAAGCAGGAACTTTTATGAGCAGATGTAATCAGGCGCAGGTAGCTTAATGAGGTAACGAATGGGCAAGGAAAGGCCAGGCGCAGTGGCTCATGCCTGTAATCCCAGCACTTTGGGAGGCCAAGGCGGATCACCAGGTCAAGATATTGAGACCATCCTGGTCAACATGGTGAGACCACAGGGTTTCTACTAAAAATACCAAAAATAAGCCAGGCGTAGTGGTGGGCATCTATAATCCTAGCTACTCAGGAGGCTGAGACAGGGGAACTGCTTGAACCCGAGAAGCAGAGGTTGCAGTGAGCTGAGATCATGCCATTGCACTCCAGCCTCGGCAACAAGAGTAAAACTCCATCTTAAAAAAGGGCAAGAAACTGTCCCAGCTTGTGCTAATAATTCCTGATATACAGAGGCCGTCTCCAAGGAGCCCAAAGCACAGCTCAGACATTATCTCATTAATCCTCCCAAAACCCCCATGAGGTAGGCAGGTAGCAGGCATTCCTCCTGCTCCAGGATCAGAGAGAATGGGGCCCTTATGTGACTTGCCCAAGGTCATACTGGGTGGCAAAGCCTAACATATAATTTATTGCTTTGAATGCTTGAGTCCGTAGTTTTCTTTTCCCTCCCTATCCCCCACTCCTGCGATTAGCAGCAATCTTTTAATCAGGTGATTTTCGTCCAGTGCATCTCTTCCTAAAGGGCTCTTGGCTCTTTCCCTTCACTTGAAAACTCACCAGGGCAATTACAGAGAAGCACAGGATGGAATGAGGTGAATCTGTAGCCTGTGGATATAGCTGTGAGACCCTAAAGAACCCAAGTCACCGTCTCCCTCTCTGGGGCCGCTGCCCACTCGGGATTCATCACTGTGTCCTGCTTTCATGCACTCTGTGTGTTGCATTTCCTGCTTCATTACATGGTCTTATGGACCTCAAATGGAGTTAGTTCCAGTCCCACCCAACTCCCCTTTCACTGTATCTCCTGTGAGGCCACCATATTTGCATTCTGTTCATAGTAGTATTGGGCCCCTGGCCAGAGCCCTTTTGTCTTTAGGCAGCACAATCTAATCTACTCAACCTTCCATTCAACAGTCTTACCATCCAGTCAGGCCATGTACATGGTGAAGTCATACAATAACCTTCTTTGCTTTGTCTTTTCAAAAGGATGTCACAATACAAGCCACTGTGCATAAAACGACTTCCCTCAATGCATTTGCATTAACAGCAGTCCCCTGCCTATAACGCTGCACTCAGGCTTTTATTCTTGCAAACTCAAAGAATGTACATACCAAATTCCAGCAAGAGATCAGCAACCACAACACAGAACATTCTTAAGGATGGAGGCATCAATATGGCAGCTCATTCCTTCATACAATAGCTTTTTGGGCTGCAGCTGTCTTCCCCTGCATCCCTCTGCAAATACAGGCATGTATCTTCATAGGCAGACACTAAAGCAGACACACACAACTGTGTAAATGACCAATGACACATGGAGCACTCCATCTATAACTATGGAAGAAATGAAAACACACTGGCTCTAGATTCTATCATGGCCTGCCTGTACCACCTCTACAAGAGTCAGTGTAATAGCTAGAATCAGAGGTTCCCTCTCTGTGAAAAACAAGTGACTGTGTCTTTTGGAGAGATGACCCAGGGAACATTACAGCATGGCCTGAGACAAGCATCAGGATCACAGACAACTTCACTGCACCCCTCTGCACTCCAAGCTTACCTTGTAAGGTCAAAGGTTACAGAGAAGTTAGAGGTTAGAAGTTACAGAGGGCCAGAGGTTACAGAGAAGTCACTTAGTTGAGACAGCAGCTTTAGCCTAGAGCTGTCCAATAGAACATTCTGCAATAATGGCGATGTTCTATTTCTATACAGAAAATGTAGGAGCTACAAGCCACATGTTGTTATTGAGCAGCTGGGGTGTGATAAATGCAAACAAGAACTGAATTTTAAGTTGTACTTAATTAACTCAAATTTAAATAACCACGTTAGGCTGGTGACCACTGGGTTAACATCAGACTCTGAAATCTAACACTTCCCTAGATTCTCAAGAAAGAAGGTCTACACGTATTCTAACCCTATTCTCAAGTTATCATAAAGGCATCAAATTACAGTCAGGACCAGCCTGAATCAAGAAGATAAATGTGTTTGATGCTACTGAGGAAATGTTGTTTTTAAAAGATTTGGTTTTTAATAGCAGCACCATGCTGTGCAAAACAAAATAAAACACCACAGGAAGTCAGCAAGGAAGGTGTTTTGGGGTCAGATACCAGTGGGTGGTCAGGTGACATGAGGGACTCAAATAGCAAGGGTGAGAAGTCAGGCTGCCATTAGTTTCACTGTGTGTCTTGGGTAACGCATTATTTTTTCTCTCTGGACCTCAATTTCTCAACAGTAAATAGGATTTAACCACCTGCCCCATTTAATTCACAGAGTTGTTAGAAGGAAAAAGTAAAGTAGACTAAAGAGTATCAAATGCTACTTATTTCATAAAAGCAAGATGTCATATTAAATTCACCTAAGTCACTAGGAGGTCCTTATCCCCCATTCTCCTGCCTGCCCATTCTCTGCCCCATCCATTCTTCATGGTCCAGCTCTAGCACCATTGCCTCCACATGATTTTTCCAGAACCCTCCAGCTCACTATCACTGTTCTCTCTGAATACCTTCCATATTTTGACACTCTAAGCCCAACTATCACATGTATTTCTTGCACCAACAGGAAGGTGGGATGTCAACCATTAGCTCTGGATTAAATGAGATAATGCATGTGATATGGTTTGAATGTATGTGGCTCTCCAAAATGCACACTGGAACTTAACCTCCAAGGTGATGGTATTAAGAGGTGGGGGCTCTTGGAAGGTGATTAAAACATGTGGGCTCTTCCCTCATGAACAGATTAGTGCCCTTATAAAAGGTCTTGAGGGAGAATTGTCTCTTTTGCTCTTCTGTCTTCTGCCACATGAGGACATAGCCACAAGGTATCATCTTGGAAGAAGAAAGTGAGCCTTCAGCAGAAACCAGATCTGCTGGTGTCTTGATCTTGGACGTCCCAGCCTCCCCAACTGTGAGAAATAAATTTCTATTATGTATAAATCACCCAGTTTCAGGTATTTTGTTATAGCAAAAGGAACAGACTGAGATAGTATGTCAAATAATAATAAAACTTTATGTTACAAAAGATAAACAGCAACATGATGAAGTGAAGTGATATGATGCAGTCAAGTGAGCCATTAGGCAGAAGCCAAGGATGATGTAGCTTCTACATTTAGAATGACTGGAAACAGCTAGGGAAGAGTGAGCAGTTGAGAAACCCTACTAGTGGAATTGGAATTGCAAGGGATCCCTCCAAGAGGAGGTAAGAATGCGCAGGAGCCTGGCAGGTAATGGGCTCCAATCTGAGACTCGGAACAACAATGCAGTCTTCCAACCAGTTGCCCAACTATCCCTTTTTAAAAATATGGCCCCTATCAGTATGAGCCAAGAGCTATAGGATTTGAGAACCTTGACTTCAGGATGGCAGTCCCAGACCTCCCTGCTAGATCAAACTTCTCAGCTGCATTCTTGCTCAAATTAATTAACAATGGCTAGCTACTGCCACCGTAACAAGCAGCTTATTTCCTCACAGTTCTGGAGCTGGAAAGTCCAAGATCAACGTGCCACAGAGGCAGGTTTCATTCTGAGGTTTCTTTTGGCTTGCGGTGGTCACCCATTCCCTGCATGTTCACATGACCTCTTCTTTGTGCATACAAGGGGAGAAAGAGAAAGCAAGCTCCCTAGTGTCCCTTCTTATAAGGGCGCTAAACCCATCGTGAAGGTCCCACCCAACTGACCTCATCTAACCCTAACTGCCTCCCATGGATCCAAATACTATAACCATGGGGGTTAGGGCTTCAACACATGAATTTGGTAGGGAAATGAATATTCAGTCCATCATACTTGTCTATGTGACAGAAATCACAACTTGGATTCTCTCCCAAGAGTTACTGGGAATTACCATACGAAATGGCTACTATTTCCTGATTTTTATTTACAAAAATGGTACTTGTATATGTTCTACTTAATATTATTGTAGTAGGGCCGGGCGCGGTGGCTCAAGCCTGTAATCCCAGCACTTTGGGAGGCCGAGGCGGGTGGATCACGAGGTCAAGAGATCGAGACCATCCTGGTCAACATGGTGAAACCCCGTCTCTACTAAAAATACAAAAAATTAGCTGGGCATGGTGGCACGTGCCTGTAATCCCAGCTACTCAGGAGGCTGAGGCAGGAGAATTGCCTGAACCCAGGAGGCGGAGGTTGCGGTGAGCCGAGATCGCGCCATTGCACTCCAGCCTGGGTAACAAGAGCGAAACTCCGTCTCAAAAAAAAAAAAAAAAAAAAAAATATTATTGTAGTAATATGATGGTGTTACTTCTACACAAGCATGTGCCTTGGTGAATGAGTAACTTCTTAAGCCACAGATAGGCATTTGAAAGAGGTCTTCCAGGCCAGAGGTCCATCTCCCACCTGAACAAGACTCTTCTTCCAAAAAGAGAGAAGAAAAGAGAAGGAGAAAAGGGGACACAGCAGCTAATGGACAGTCGTAAGATGTGGCAGTCATATGGTGAGGTGTTCACTTACCTGCCTGGGTTCCATGGCTAAGGGGACACTTCCCACACAGGGAGCCATGGGCTGCTGGGTCAGATGCTCATGTAAGCTGAGCTGCCTGCCCTCTTCTCCAGGAAAAATGGACTTGTACTTTCTTGTTTATGAGCTCTAGCTTTGCAACAAAACCAGAATTCTCACCCAAAGTTGTGGAACCAAACTTGAGAAGCAATTCAGCCTTTTCTTGAGAAAGATGAGAGTGTACAAAAGGTTAATTTTCAGAAGCACTTGTGATCAGGAGTTATTTCATACCAGAACGGGTGCTCCCTCCCAAGTGACTCTATTCTTTGCTGGTGATAAAGTCAGTCTCATCTTGCCAAGCTTCCAGAGTACCATTTAATTTTCGCTTTAAGGCTCAAGGACTAAAAGTACCAGATGTAATTCATTTCGTTCTGAACAGAGAGTCACTTGTTTACTCTGAGCTAAGAGAGAAGCTGAACTGGGAAGTATGTCTAATGAAGTCTAATGACTCACCTTCCTTGGGTGATTGGTACACAAGGAGGGTAGGAGAACCAAATGAGGCCAGTCATGAGCTTGAGGCTCCTGGTGTCCTCTGGGCTCCAAAAGGGCCAGTCTTATACCCTCTCTCCATCAGTGGCAATCATTTCCGGTGTTCAGTCTTTACAACCCATAATTCAGGTCACATCCACACTTCCTCCCTGTGAGGTGGGCAGGAGAGTGACTACTGCCCCATGGGCTGATGAGGAACCTGGGCTCAGAAGATCATATACCCAAAGAAACACATAGTCAGCTGGACCCACGTTCAAACAAGGCACTCTGACACTGCCCCCTGCCTCAGCTAATGCTCTTAATCACTCTATTATATACCTTTCCCTCCCCAAAAGGAAGGGAGTGAAAGTAAAACCAACTGTTTTATTCATCTCCAAATCTACCGATCACTGCTTTATTGCCTACCTACTAGACTACTCAAATAGTTGTTGATAGACCAAGTGGCTACTAAGTTTCAGGAAAGACAAAACTCATTGTTCACCCGTTAACAACTGGACAGAAGGGTCATGCTTTTCAAAGCATACTTCTTAACTCTTCTTCACTCCCACAAAATTCTCCAGATCCAAAACAGCACAAGACATTTATTTCCCACCCCTTAGCATGGTACAGTCTCAAGAAACTTCACTGGATTCAGTATAATGGCCAAGGTCTCAAAAACAACAATCATTATTATCCAATCAGAAAGCAATTTGGAAGTTTAGAAACTCATTCAATAAATTTACTGAGCATCCACTGGGTAACATACAAGCATTGTGACAGGCACTGAGAGTGACACAGTGAAGAGTCAGCCCAAGGATCCAACTGTGGAGTGGGAGTGGTTCTAGATAATAATCCTCAATTTAGAATTTTGTAAATATGAGTCTTATCTCATAACCAGTGCTACAACAGTAAAATCTCAGGACTGCAAAACCCCTTGACAAAGACAGAATGTGGGAAGCACTGTCCTGGCTCGAAACCATGAAACTTAAGGTTGTAGCAGACTGAAAGATGCTCTGTGTAAATCTACACTGCTCTGTCATTCTACTTCCAAATGGAGTCAGCCTTGAACAAAAAGCCCTGCATTCTGCACAATAGGCATGTTATCTCCTCTAGACTGATTTCAAATCCACCTTCTTAACAAATCAAGATATGCTGGCCAGCCAAGACTCCTGGTGGCCCTAGATCCAAATCAGCGGCTTAGACCCCTATGGCTACATTTTGGGATGGAAAGGAGGCATGCTTATTAGGCCTTATTTTTCCTCCAGAATTGATCCAGGCTGATTCCAAAGCCTTCTGGGACTGTTTATACCCCTGGCATGAGGCAATGGAGCCCTTCCTTGACAGGATGCCATGCCACACCCAGAAGTCTCAAGAAGAAGCATTTGCCTTGCTCAGTTCTCAGCTTTCTTGCAGATGAAGTCAAAGCAAGAGTGCATGAAGTCCTCTACATTGACCTGCTTTTGGCAACTAAGTGATTTTTTGCTCAGCTCAAGGTTCAAAAAGGGACAAGAAAATGGTCTTTGTGAGACCAGGTGGCTTCAAAGGACTGCAGACCCCTTTCTTTGCAGACAAGTCCCTCTTCTGTAGGAGAAAAGGCAAGACTAGCTTCTCCAAATTCTCTATGCTGCAATGTCAGTCACAAACACACAAAAAAACATCAGCCATGGACAAGAGAAGGGAGGAAGAATTAGGAGATGCCTTTGTTGGGGCTTCATTTAATGCAAAAGGCTGCAGCTTAGAAAAAAAAAAAGGAAATGAAAAAAAGGCCATTCGGAAAATCTAAAAAATGCCACCAGACATGCCCACCTTACAAGGAAGATCTACAGCTAGGTATAAGCCAGAACTATCCAACACCCTCTATACCTTATCCGTACTACATGCCTGTCCAGTGCCTTCTATTTCAGGGAAGGCCCCACACATCACATTACCAACCTACTCCCATCCCAGAAAGAAAGCAGCCTGCAATGAGCGCACTCCCTCCATGAAGGCGGTATCTGCCAGGCCAGACATCCCGGTCACCAGCCATCTCTGCAGCACCCAACATGCTCCTGTGGTAACAGAACCGCCTCTCTCTCAACCAGATGGGGCAACTTGCTCCTAGAGGGGATAATCCTCCACACCCCCGATCCTGTTTGGTTTGTGGGACTTCAACAGGATGTTAGTGGGGCAAACAAGAAGATGGTTTACTGCTGTGGTGTTCTTTTGAGACAAGATCTCACTCTGTCATCCAGGCTGGAGTGCAGTGGTGAGAACCTGGCTCACTGCAGCCCCAACATCCTTGGTTCAAGCCATTGTCCCACCTCAACGAATCACGCAGCTGGAACCACAGACATGAGCCACCGTGCCCAGCTATTTTTTTTTTTTTAATTTTTGTAGAGACAGGGTCTCACCATATTGCCCAGGTTGGTCTTGAACTCCTGGGCTCAGGGGATCCTATCACCTCAGCCTCCCAAAATGTGTACTTTTCTAACCTCTTTAGTAGTGAAAGTCCTTCCCAAAATCCAAACCTTAAGTAAAACTTCAGTGCACGAAACCAACCAAAGCAGAGCCACACTGGGTGAAGAGGCTGCTCCATAAAACATGATTCGAAACTATCCACTGTATTCATGTTTCCCAAAGGGTAGGCCAGGAGTCCACTACTGATCCACAGAGACTGTGAGGTGGCGCACGGAGGACTTTTTAAAACAAGACATTTATTCATTTTAATATGGGTTGGAAAAACGTTAACTAGCACAAACTCTTGACAATATTTCCTTTAAAAAACACCATTTTTTAAAGGGGCTGAGCATGGTGGCTCATCCCTGTAATCCCAGTACTTTGGGAGGCTGGGGAAGGAGAATCACTTGAGTGAGCCCAGGAGTTCGAAACCAGCCTGGGCAACGTAGCAAGATCCCATCGCTACAAAACATTTTTTAAAATAGCTGGGTGTGGTAGCATGTGCCTGTAGTCCCAGCTACTCTGGAGGGTGAAGCAAGAGGATTGTTTGAGCCTAGGAGGTCAAAGCTGTAGTGAGCCGTAATTGCACAACTGTATTCAAGCCTGGGTGACAGAGCGAGACCTTGCCTCAAAAAAAACCCACCAAATACCATTTTCCACCAAATCCATGATGCCATCAGCCATTATATCTTTTAGTGGACAAGAAAAAAATTAAAACAGGACATGCTACAGGTTTTAAGATATCCTCCCACAGTGCCCAACATATGGTGGCTCATGCCTATAATCCCAGCACTGTGGGAGGCTGAGGTGGGAGGATCTCTTGAGCCCAGGAATTCCAAGACCAGCCTGGGCAACATGATGAAATCCTGTCTCTATAAAACATACAAAAATTAGTTGGGCATGGAGGCACACACTTGTAGTCCTAGCTACTCAAGAGGATGGCTGAAGCCCAGGAGGTAGAGGCTGTAGTGAGCCATGGTCATGTACCACACTCTAGCCTGGTCAACAGAGTGAGTCAAAAAAAAAAATAAAGGATATTCTAATTTCAGAGATGATATACAAAAACAAGAAAAGCATCCAAGAACCAACAAAATAAGTTATTCCTGTTTTTAATATTGTCACTTTTAAAGAAAAACACTAAATAACTGCTATGGACTGAATTGGGTCCCCCCAATATTCCTATTTTGAAGCCCTAACTCCCCCAATATGCACTTGGAGATGGGGTCTTTGGGAGGTAACCAAGATTAGATAAGGTCATGAGGGTGGGGCCATGATGAGATTAGTACCCTTCTAAGAAGAGATGCCAGAGAGTTTGCTCACTCACTCACGCTTTCTCTGCCACAAGAGGACACAGCAAGAAGACAGCTCTGTGAGCCAGAAGAGGGCCCTCACCAGAACCCAATCATGTTGGCACCCTCATCTCAGACTTCCAGCATGTAGAACTATGAGAAATAAATGTATGTTTAACCACACAGTCCGTGGTATTTTGTTATAGCAGCCTATGCTGACCAAGACAATGACTACACAGGAGGCGCACAGATGTGGCAGAAACTGTGAAGGTCCTAAAGAATGAAGAAGTCATGAAAAAACAACACACAGAGTGAGCCACGTACCAGGCCCTGCTGGAGTACAGTGGTGCAATCTCAGCTCACTGCAACCTTCGCCTCCTGGGTTCAAGTGACTCTCCTGCCTCAGCCTCTTGAGTAGCTGGGATTACAGGTGCACGCCAGCATGCCAGGCTAATTTTTTGTATTTTTAGTAAAGACAGGGTTTCACCATGTTGGCCAGACTGGCTTTGAACTCCCGACCTCAGGTAATCCACCCACCTCAGCCTCCCAAAGTGCAGGAATTACAGGCGTTAGCCACCGTGCCCAGCCCATATTTAATCTTAAAAAAATCCTAGGATGTAGAACCACAACCACTCCATCTTCAGAGCAATCAATGTCAGTCCAATGGCAGTGGGTGACCTGTCCAATGTCACATACATATAATTGCCAAGGTGAAAATTTCAGTCTAGCACAAGACATACAGGTCCCAGGTCCCTGTTCTAAAGCACAAGGCTACATGGCCTCTCCAGATGACTCCAGGTAAAAACGTGGGAAATTGCCAATATCCAACCATTTCTGACCTACAAAACCGCCAAGGTCATAGGATTCAACCTAATATAAGTGCCATTTGTAAAGTGGCTGATTAATGATTGATGCCTAATTGGCCTTAGAGAAATATCCTTGCAGGATATAATGGAACCTTGGTCATCGGTGTCATGTCATTAAGCTCAGTCGAAAGCCCTGAAACTTGAAAGATTCTAATGTTTAACTAAAGTCCCTTTCATGTTCTTTACTGATATTCCAGTCTCCAGAGACAACTGAAGGACAAGAACACTTGGAGGAGAAAGGAGTAAACAGGAGAAACACAAGCACACACTTTTCCTAAACTTCAGGGTTGACCTCCAAGTAATTTTAAAACAATTTAAGAGACAACTAATAATTCTCAGATTGATCTCTCACAGGCTGTGGCCTCACAACCCTGTCAAGCAGTGGCTGAGGAGCTAGAGGAAAAGTTGTACCTAGAGTTGGCCAAATACTCCTCAAGATGAATGATCTGGTTTAAAAACACAGAATAACAGGGGTATGGCTAGGATCCATTTCAAAAAATCATTCCATATTAATGCACCCAAGAAACAGGAACCTTCACCTACCACGCCTTCCCTGCTAGCACCTGCACATAGTGCTGCACACTGCCTAGGGCCCTTGACACCCTGGTCTAATCCGCACACTCTAAGATGAATGGGGCCCCTGGAGTTGTGCAACATGCTGGCTCCTCCTGCAAGTATGTAGGGAAGTATCTCAGGTTTCTAATAACACTGGGAAGATGCCCAAAGAAGATCTGAAGTTAAGCAGAAACCTGATACACACTATGATCATCACGAAGGCAGGCAAGGGAAAACCTGGATTTTATTTTAGAAAAATGCTACCTTATTCTGAAACTTAACTCAAAAGACCTAATAGCCAAGGATCCTCAGTAGGTTAATACTCCTGGCACATACTAGCAGTCTCAAACACAAGAGCTTCTTTGATTTCTTTGTACCTTCCAAAGCTCATTCTCATTACCTAATACACCTCCATGAACTCCTAATTCCAGAGATGTTTTAAATACATTCACAAACACGTTCTTGCTTTTTAACTGTCAAAGCTCAGCACCAGAAAAAATTAACTCAAGCCAGAAGATTATGTTCATAAACATTATGTTCTTAATAGAAGCAAACTGCTCCTTTCTCTTAAGTAAAATAGAAAATAACGATGCAATGCCTTTTATATTTGGCTTTCAAACTGTGAATGGGAACACTTTTCCAAAGTCACTAATATAAAAAAAAACCAAACAAAATGAATAAAAAAAAAAAAAAAAAAAAAACATAAAACCATGGAAATGAAAAACTTCTCTCTGCTAAAAGAAACTGTTCTTTGTTGATAAAGGGAGGTTCAAACATATTTTAAATATTTTTAAACAAAGGCCTAGCTGATGTCCCTTAATCCAGCCAGCCAGCTCAACTTTCTGTGCAGGCAGCTGCTGTAGTGGAGCGCTCCTCCAGAAGGGAGGGCCAGAGCATTTCCTTAGCTTTCCACATTCCTGGGGGACATGGGACTTAGCAAGGTTAACAGCAATTTTCAACCTCCAATGCAAGTACAACAACATCTTCATAAAAGTTTTACAAGGACATCCTGGCAAGAACCAAACTACCACGAAGAGTAATGTTTCGGAGCCCTGAGCATTCCAGCAGCTCGCTTTTCTTGGCCACTTCTCCTGGCTGTGTGGTACAAACCGGCGGTCAGCTGGGAACCCACAGGAGGGTCCCATAGAGAATGCAACTGGAGAAAAGAAAGCCAGATACACCCATGCTGGCTCAGTGTTCCCTGCTCCACAGGGAAGAGGAGCAAGTGGAGGCCAGTAAGATTTTAACACCTCTCATCAATGCAGGGGAAGAGGTTCAGCCAGACAGGATGGGAGCAGGTACATGGAGTCGCCTGTCTTTGGGTTCCTAAACCATCTCTATCCATCATTCCAGAAAACACGGTCCTCAACCTTGCATTCTTCATTAATGTGAGCAGTCACAGAGCACTGCTCTGAGGAGGAACCTCACAAGGTAGGCACACAGGTCACCCTGGGAGACCAGCCATGGTGTAACAAAGGCTGGAGAACAAAGATCCAGGGTGAGCAAAAGAACCACAGGGCCATGGGAGATGGCAGTCAGCTTTGAGTCCCTATTCGTTTCCCAGGGCTGCCTGAATGAAGTACCATAAACTGGGTAAAAAAGAAATTTGTCATCTCTCAGTTGAGACTAGAAGTCCAAAATCAAGGTGTCGGCAGGGTTGACTCCTTCTGAGGACTATGAGGGAATCTGTTCCATGCCTCTCCCTAGCTTCTGGTGGGCTGCTGGCAGTTTTTGGTGTTTCTTGGCTTGTGGAATCATCACTGCCTCCATCTTCACCTGGTGCACTCCTGGTGTGCGTGCATATGTCCAAATTTCCTCTTTTTATAAGGATACCAGTCATATTGGATTAGGGCCCACCCTAATGACCTCATTTGAACTTGATTACCTCCCTAAAGACCCAATCGCCAGATAGGGTCACATTCTGAGGTGCTTGGAGTTATGGTCTCAACATACAAATTTGGGGGGACACAATTCAACCTACAAGAGGGCCCTTAGGAGAACCTCTGGTGGTTGAAAAAGGAAGAGCGCTATAAGAAGATAGCATTTCCATTCTTCAGCATCTCTTTCACGCTAAGTAACAACAGAAGCCAAAAGTCTATAATATCACAATAAAGGAAAAAGTTAAATGAATAATTTTTTAAGTGGGTGGAAAGATGTGGGAGAAACACAGGCAAGGTGCCATCACAGGGGGAAACAAGGAAAAATGAGGTGTAAAATGATACATTCATAGACTGTTTTGGCAGAGGCCTGTTGCCAGTAGCTATACAGTAGACTCTCACAGTTTGGCAAGATATAAAAGAGGACAAGGCACAAAATACATTAATGGCCCAGCTACGGCTTTAGATGGAGTCATAATTGGCTGGGAAACTGGGCTCACCTTACAATTCCATGAACTGCTAAGCTGGAGTATCATGCCATTCAGTAAGGATTTACATGGCAAGAATCAGGTCATTGACAGCCACTGGTCTGGGCCTGAACTAGACATCAGTCAAGGGTTCTCAGTATAAGGAGTATCCTCAGAAACAGAGATCTGGAGGAAGACCCTAAAGAGCCACTGCCTTTTTAAAATTCAAAACAGGAAATAAGGGAAATGGCACATTTGACAAGGTAGGTGGTGAAGAGGTGTTTTTCTTGTTAGAAAGAAAAGGAAAAGAAGAAAATGAGGAAGTAGTCTATTTTCAAAGGAGCCTCAGTGGTTAGTACTTTATGATTCTGCATATTGCCAAAGACTGGAAAGAACAATGCAACAAGATACACAACACAATACACAATTTGCTGCTATCACCATGCAGGTTTATGCTACCAGTCTCAAATAACAGAGAAGCAGGCACCTTCAAAACAATTTTATCCCCATTTCCATTAAATGCTTGCTGTCTAGCCCAGTGGTTCTCATCCCATCTAGAAGCCCAGGGCGGGGCAGGGGGTGGTCAGAGGTTTGTCCTTCAATCTTTCCAGGTAATCTGTGAGGGCAAAACCTTTTGCCTTTTACAGTCTGCTGACATTTGCACCGATTCGGGTACAAAAGCCATGGTGGGAAAAACTGCTGCAAGAATCACAGCAGTGCCACCAAACTGCACCCTTGATCATTGTATGCTTGGAATTGAAATAAAAGTTTCCTTAAGAATGCTGATGAAGCAATGTAGATGAAGCAATAAAAACTATTAACTTTACTAAATCTCAACCCTTGAGTACATTTTTAAAAAATATTCTATGTGGCGAAATGGTAAGTACGCATCAAGCACTTCTGCTGCATACCAAAGCACGATGGTTGCCTCAAGACAAAATGCTTGTGTGACTATTAGCTGTAAGCCAAACTCGTCAATTTTTTTCACGAAACACCATTTTTACTTTAAGAGTAACTAAGTACAGTTATGTATATGGGTGCAGGGTAGATATTTTCTCAAAAATGAATGAAATGAGCCTATCATTTCAAGGAAACAATTGATAATATTTTTTTGCCAATGATAAAATTTGAACATTCAAGCAAAAATCAGAATTTCAGGAAATCTGTATCTACCACTACGAGTCTGACAGAATCCTAAGACTTTCCTATTGGGAACAAATATGAATTTTTGGCTGGGTGTGGTGGTGCGTGTTTGTCATCCCAGCAGTTTGTGGGGCCAAGATGGGAAAATCGCTTGAGCTCAGGAATTTGAGAGCAGCCTAGGCAACATGGTGAAACCCCATAAGTTAAAAAAATAAATAAATAAATAACCAGTCACAGTGGCACACTCTCAGGAGGTAGAGGCTGCAGTAAGCGTAGATTGTGCCACTGCCCTCCAGTCTGGGCAAGAGAGTGAGACTCTGCCAAAATTAATTAATTAATTAAATGTGAATTTTTAATGAAATTTATTAGTATTTGGAAGAGCCACATGACCAAGTGAATCAATATTTTCTTTCTTCTTTTCTTTTCTTTTCTTTTTTTTTTTTAGACAGAGTCTCACTCTGTTGCCCAGGCTGGAGTGCAATGGCCCAATCTTGGCTAACTGCAACCTCCACCTCCCAGGTTCAAGTGATTCTCCTACCTCAGCCTCCTGAGTAGCTGCGATTACAAGCACATGCCACCAAGCCCAGCTAATTTTTGTATTTTTAGAGACAAATTTTCACCATGTTGGTCAGGCTGGTCTGAAACTCCTGACCTCATGATCTTCCCACCTCTGCCTCCCAGAGGGCTGGGATTACAGGCGTGAGCCACCGCTCGAGGCCTCGAATCAATATTTTCTAAATGACCAACGCATGAGATGATGATACAAAATCATTCATTAGTAATAGATCCATTCAAAATACAACAGAGACCAATAGATTTCAAAGTAAAAGAGTAGGGAGAGTTAATTAACATGGTTTCAGATTCTAAATTGCAAATAACCTTTCCAGTTTAGATACAGTATCAAATAATACTCATAATTATTAACATCTTAACAGGCTATAAAATACTCCTTCCTTTTCCAAGTACTTATCTGTGTAGGGCTAGATTTTCTTCATATACTTCAACCAAAGCATACTGCAACAGGCTAGGTACAGATGTAGATGCAAGAATCCAACTGTCTCACTAAGCCAGGCATTAAAGCGATTTGCAAACGTATAAAACAAGGCCTTTCTTCTCACTATATTTTCCAAAACAAAAAGATATTTTTGGCCAGATGCGCTAACAGCTGAAATCCCAGCACTTTGAGAGGCCAAAGCAGGATAATCACTCGAAGCCAAGAGTTCGAGACCAGCCTAGGCAGCAATGCAAGACTCAGTCTCTTAAAAAAAAAAAAAAAAAAATTTAAATAGCCAGGCATAGTGGCACATGCCTGTAGTCCCAGCTACTCGGGAAGTTGAGGTTGAAGGATCACCTGAGCCCAGGAATTCAAGGCTGCATGGAGCTATGACTGTGCCACTGCATTCCAGTCTGGGCAACAGAGCAAGACCACGTCTTTTTAAAAAAAATTTTTTTCTAAAAAATGTTATTTAACATGTCATGTGTTTTTCACCATTCTTAAATGAATTTTAAAATATTTTTAAACGTTCAATTCTAACTTCTCCGATGGTAAATCTCTTTGTGATCCAACATTTTAAAAGTGTAACTACCTTCATGATTCAATACAAAACGAGTAACCCAACTGAAATGGACAAGTGATCTAAACAGACATTTCTCCGAAGAAGGTATATGAATGGCCAATAAGTATAAGAAAAGATGCTCAACATCATTAGGCATGAGGGAAGTGCAAACTAAAACCATAATGAGGTAACACTTCATACCTACTAATATAGGATAGCCATATTAAAAAGAATAGGATATAGAGAAATTAGAATCCTCATACACCGCTGATGGGAAATGTAAAATGGTATAGATATGTTGGAAAACAATCTAGTAATTCCTCAAGACACGAAACATAGAATGGCCATACCTAGCAATTCCACTAAGTATTTACACAAGAGAAATGAAAACGTGTCCATCATAATTTGTACATGAACATTCAAAGCAGCAGTGTTAATGAACAGAGTGAAAACAATTCAAATGCCTACTGACTAAAGAGTGGATAAATAAAATGTGGTATATCCACACAATGAAATATTACTCAGTAATACATGGTTGACAGCAAGTTATCAGTGGAAGAAAATTCTATCTACCTGTGCATTCCCGTATGTGCTTATTTAAAGTATTCAAAATAGAGTGTTAAAAGAATAGATGCCCACTGATGATAGACTGGACAGGGAAAATGTAGCACATATACACCATGGAATACTATGCAGCCATCAAAAACAATGAGTTCGTGTCCTTTGTAGGGACATGGATGAATCTGGAAACCATCATTCTCAGCAAATTGACACAAGAACAGAAAATCAAACACCGCATGTTCTCACTCATAGGTGGATGTTGAACAATGAGAACACATGGACACAGGGAGGGGAGCATCACACACTGGGGTCTGTTGAGGGGGGCTAGAGGAGGGACAGTGGGGGTGGGGAGGTTGGGGAGAGATAACATGGGGAGAAATGCCAGATATAGGTGACAGGCGGATAGAGGCAGCAAACCACATTGCCATGTATGTACCTATGCAACAATCCTGAATGATCTGCACGTGTATCCCAGAACCTAAAGTGTGATTAAAAAAAAAAAAAAGAATAAACCCTCTTAAGAGAACCAACTCTACCCTCACTAGTCTCTCCCAAATGATGGGCCCAATAAGTACGGCATTCTAATTTTACCCATACTCCCAACATTTTGAACAACATTCAGGTATTGAGAGGCTATCTCAATACCTGCCCAGGAAGTAGCTACTTATATTTATCTTCCCCCCATTCTTACAGATGTCCCAAGCAATTGGTGACAGTGAAGTCTGAGGAAGCATAAGGCTTGTTAGCTTGTGATTTCGTAGCTACTCATCCCCTGACTTAACCAACTTCATAGTCAAGTACTCCTCAACAGAGAACATAGATCTTTCAACTATCAACAGTCACCACCAGCTACTGCCAAACACAAATGAAACCCATTTATAAGTCCCCAAAACACTCTCCTCCCACCTGAAGCTCCTAGACAAACTGCTCACAGAACTATCATCTGCTAACACTTCTCATTCTCCCCAAATTGCAAACATTTCCAAGTAAAGCGCATCCATAACTAGTGATTTCAACCACCAGCAAACAGAAAGCTCCCAAGACCCTCACCATTTGTCCATATTTAGCAAATGGATGGTCCACCTGGACTTTGTCATAAACGACCAGTCCAAACACCAATTCCAAATACTAGTATGTCATTTTGAAGTCGGGCATCATTACATGATTATAGAAAAATGATACATTATTGTACAGGGTTCCTGCTAAGGGACATAACTTCCTTCAGATAACACTGCAACTTAAAGTCCCAAAGCTATCTCTCACACAAAGAAAAAAGGTGGCTTTAATTTTAAAAAACACAAACCCACAAACATGTTCTAACAACAACAACAAGAAACACAGAAAAAAGGCATTTTCTTGGTTCATCTATTAAGCCCTTACTTAGCTTTAGTCAAAATATTCCCAAAATACTTTTCGGGGGGTGAAGTCAATTAAAACAAAAACTTTCTCAGCTTATAAAGCTACAGCCTGGGTGTCCCTTCTCTGAAATGCTTGGGACCAGAAGTGTTTTGGATTTCAGATTTTTTTCAGATTCTGAAATATTTGCTTTATACTGACCAGTTGAGCATCCCTAATCTGAAAATCTGAAATGCTCCAAGGAGCATTGCCTTTGAGCGTCACGTTAGCACTCAAAAAGCTTCAGATTTTGGAGCATTTCAGATTTCAGAATTTCAGACTAAGGATATACAATCGGTGATGGCTAACCACTGAAGAAACTGAAATATGAAGAAAATGAAAGCACCAAAAATCCCATTACCAAACAGGCCAACTGGGGATAGAATTTTATTCTTTTTCTGTATATGCCAAACAATTCTTCTTTTTTTAAATAGAGATGGGTTTTGCCATGTTGCCTAGGCTGGTCTCAAACTCCTGAGCTTAAACCATCCACCCTCCTTGGCCTCTCAAAGTGCTTCAATTACAGGTATGAGCCACCGTGCCCAGTCCTTCTTTTTTAATTAGGATCATATGACTCATTGCTTTATATTCCGAATTCTGTTTTTCACTTATGAGCATTTTCCCCTGACATTAAGTATTCCCAAACAATCTAGATGTCTGCACAGTATTCTACATTAAGAACAAAAGTATTATCATGTTGCTAGTGCTTTATTGTTAGATATTCACTGTTGGTGATTTTCTATTACAAATAACATGCTAGTAAACATCCTTACACATAAGTCTTGAGATATGCATCTTTGACTTTTTTTTTTTTTTTTTTTGAGACAGGGTGTCACTCTGTTGCTAGCTGGTCTTGAGCTCCTGAGCTCAAGTGATCCACTCATCTCAGCCTCCCAAAGTGCTGGGATTACAGAAATGAGATACTATGCCCAATCCATCTTCGACTTTTTTTAAGGCTAAACTCCTAGAAGAAAACTGTTAAGTCAATGGGTATGAATATTTTTAAGAGTCTTGACACACTGTACCGCTACAAGCAACCCTCTCCACCAACAGTATATAAGTAACTATTTTCTTGTATCCTTTTATAAAAATGATTGTTAATTTTATTTTAGAGTCTGCTCTTTGCGTAGCTTTAAAATGGCTTTTTTTTTTTCTTTTTGGCCTTAATCCAGGGTTCTTTTGGAATTCTTGCTGTGCCACAATGTCTTTGTCCCTACTTTGTCCAAGGCAAGTCCACCGAGCTAAACAGAAATGCACATACTAGTAGCACACAGGACATCATAAGCTGTTCATGCAGGATAAAGGCCACATGTCCAGGAATACTGCTACTTGAAATGAAGCAAAAACTTAATGCTTTGGGAGAAAATAAAGGTGCTAAAATGTGTGGAGATTTAGGTAATTTGGCAATTCTCAGAGCTCAGATTACACCAGGAAACAAGTTTAGTGCTAACACACAAACACTTGGGGAGTGTAAAGAGGAACAAATGGCACCCCTCCCCCTCCTAAGTGTGTTAGTCACATTATAATAAAAATGAGAAGTAAATCAAGTAGCTTCAGTAACCACCACAGCATCTACTTCCAAATTAGCTCACAACTAGGACTATCCTATGAACTTAAAACTGTTTAATTCAGCACTAATATCCCCACCATACACACACACACACACACACACACACACACACACACACACACGCACACGCACCCTCTCCAAACCCCATATTTTAGGGAGAGAAAACACAGGCTAAGGGACGCTGGGAACCCTAAAAGAAATGTACTAACAGCAGGCCTCTACCCCCAGCCTGGTAAATCTCTCATCTATAATCCAACATGAGAGACAACAGGCAAACAGCAAGAGGTCATCGTCAAAGGATCGGTTGCTAAGGGAAGCAAGTGTAGAGGCAGCAAGTATGTCCCCATCAAAGTCCGGCAGCTGCAGAAGAACCACAAAGGTACAGCTCCCTTCAGAGCGGAGCAAGAATGGGCGGAGGGCATTGGGGGAGGACCCCCGGGGGAGGGGAGACAGAAGGAGGAGGGGGGATGGAGAGAAAACATCAGACTAGCAGCAGCTGCCCAGTGGAACATAAAGCCTGGTAGTTTGCACTGTTCAACAAGGGGTAAATAGGGTAAAGAAGAAATACAGAAAAAAGCATTTTCTGAACATATATTTTAAGTGCTAGTCAAATCAATACCTGCAAGACATCATATAAAGCCCACAGCTCTGGAAATAGCAGCCATTAGTGATAAAGGGGAAAGTACCAGCTTGAAGAACATCTTAGTACACACACAGTCCTGCCTCGGTTAAAAAAAAAATCTCTAAATCCTTAGTCCAAAATGTCCCTAGCCCAAAAGGGCAACACCAATCACATAGAAGAGGGGACTTATCACTGGTTCACAGAATTTAAAAAGGAGAATCTGAGGGCACCTCTTAATTTGAGTAGAAGCTGCTCTCATTTTTCCAGTTGAAAGACACAAGAGTCAATAGGGTTTGCAGCTTTTAAGTGGACACCTCAAACAGTCTCTTTCACATCTGAGATCTCCAACCCCAGACATAGCATGGGCCCCTAAGAATCACACAGGATTCCTAGGTAAGAGACTGCTAGAGAATCAAATTCCATTTTCTCACTCTGGAGAAAGATCTTGGGATACACGAAGAGATTTGCTCGAGGTCACTCAGCTCATTTGGAGCCCAGTTAGTTTCTCTCAACTCCCAGGCTGAAGTTCTTTCTGCTGACAAGCTACAGCTATGAAGGTCTAGGAACATGAAGGAAAGGGACCAAAAGCTTGCATTGTCACTTAGTTTCTGGTTGCTACTAAGGCTTGATGTGCTACACAAAAGTGCCAGGTCTTTTTTCTCTTTTTTCTCATCCAAAAAAAGAACAGTCTGCCTGTTGGTCTTAGTAGGTTTTCAGAGAAGTCAGGCCGTCAGGCAGTTGGGCACGTCTGTACAGCCTCATCCAGGCTCTCTATGTCTGCGTCACGTCACATAGCTCAACAACCTTTGTTGAGAAACTTCTCAGATCCTCAAAGAAGATACGATTTGCTCAAAATTATTTGCTAAAACAGGTAAGAGGTTCACAAGGCTAGAGGTACACATGCAAAGGCTTCAGGCCTGAAAATGCATCAAAGAACCAGATCCCATGTGCAGAACAAAACTAAAATGGCACTAGAGAGTTATTCCGGCCTGAACACTCAGAAGTCAAAGACTTGTGGAGTCTGTTTCTTTGCTTTGTTTTGTTTTGTTTTGAGTTGGAGTCTTGCTCTGTCGCCCAGGCTGGAATACATGGCACAATCTCAGCTCACTGCAACCTCCACCTCCCAGGTTCAAGCGATTCTCCCACCTCAGCTTCCCAAGTAGCTAGGATTACAGGTGCATACCACCTGTAATTTTTGTATTTTTAGTAGAGACGAGGTTTCACCATGTTGGCCAGGCTGGTCTTGAACGTGGGCCTCAAGTAACCCACCCACCTCGGCCTCCCAAAGTGCTGGGATTACAGGCGTGAGCCATGGTGCCCGGCCGTGCAGTCTGTTTTTAATCAATGGGCATGGCTTTGCCACATTTTGCAGATATAAAACATCCCAGGTTAGAAACAAAAATAAAACATTTTAATGGCTCTTCAATAGGCCAAGATTTTATCTATATTTTTCCTCAGCCAACTGGAAAAGGCAAAAATGGGAAATTTTTAAAAAATAAAAGTAATAAAATCATCTTATTTTATCAGTTTGGCAAACTTAGAATGGCATATATAGGATTTTAGTAGGGTGAAGCTGAAATTGAATTTCCAAAATGAAAAATAAATAAATTAAAATTAAGACCCAAAACTTTCTCTGAATTCAAATCAATAAAAATATAAATTGGCACTACTCCAGATAGCTTACAACCATGCATCTAATAAACAAGCAGGTGCACCCAGGCAGCACACAAAGCACTCTTGATATCCCTCCCTGGCTGCCACCACCACCAGCAGCATCTAAGCCAACCATTCTTGCAGTAATAGGATTTCCAAGTCCACTATGCTATTCTTCCTGCTTTAATGCCAGAGGAAAACGAAGTACAGGAGAGATGTAGGTGCTTATTTACATGAAGAAAAACTTCCTACAGCCACTTGGCTTTGGTCACTAAACACGCTAGGGAACTGAAGTCCAAAAAGGGGGAGGAAAGAAAAGGGGGAGTGAGGGGGGTGACCAAAGTGCTTAAAAAGGAACAATAGACCATAAAATGAACAGCCTCTATGAAATAAATTTCTATAACATTTTGATCATTTTTATAATTTTCTTTGGGGGTGGGCTGGGGTGAAATCATCAGGCTTCTGGCTGCCATGGTAAATTATGGAGGAGAGTAAATCCCTACCGCTTCGTCTCTTTTACAGTTCACACCCAGAAATTAATTTTAAAAGATCCAACCCAACCCCCTACCCAAAGAATCAGACTCATTCCTGCCCTTTGAACCTTCTGAAGGCTGAGGAGGAAGACATCCATGGCCCCAGGTCAGGCGCTGCAGCCTCTGAAGAGGAGGGAGGGCAAGAGCCTCTGAATGACCAGATTAAGTGTGAATGGAAGAAGAACCTGTGATTAAGTTTTCTAAACAGTTGGCTCTCTTAAGAGGGAGCAATCTCCTATTTAAAAAAAAAAAAAAGGAGAAACTTAGTGTGGCTCTGTTACTGCCCTCCAAAAAGAATCCTGCTCTTCAAATCTAGGAGAGTGGACTTTCACATACTCTAACAAGTTTAGCTGATTTTCCAGAAGGTGAAAAACATAGCACTGCCACACTTCTCAAAGTTACTATTTAGACAGTTCAGGTTGACATGGAACATGTTTTAACCACCAATCTTCCTAGGACAAACTCAGAAACTTCTCCAAGCCATTACACAGCAAAGAAACTTATCTTTCCCTTAATTCACTTAGCCTTGTCTTCAACCAAAACTTCTTTATAGTATTATTCCAACTTCACCGGCCCAGAAGCCCTGCCAGAATGCTCTCTCCTCCAAGCATGAGCAGGAAAAGAAAAGAACAGGCATCTAACCTGTGACAGTCAGTAATAATTGCACGGGCTATACAAGACATAGGCCTGCTGAGGTTTTGTTCTGCTTTTCTAAGTGGGGGGAAAATATCAACATAAATCTTTCCTCCCAGTGAAAGACCTGAGGATTAAGTTAATTCATAATGAAGACTACTCATATATCAAGATATAATTCATTAAAAATTTTTTTGAATAAAATGTTAAATGGCCCTTCTGTATTAAACTCAAGTTTGGGTGTCAAAGGCTGATGTCTAAAAAACCAGCGGGGAAGGATGGTTAGAAGAGGTGAAAAAAAACTCTTGAAAAACTGTAACATGTAAGCTCCACCTGACTTGGGGTGTAGGATGTGAGCCCTTTCTACAGCATCTTGTTCTACAACTGATATTTAATGTGCTTCCATTAAACTGCAGGGGACACAAGAATGAAAGCCACAGATTCTGCCCTCCAGGAAACTGTAGTTGCAGAGGAGAGAAGGTACAAATAAGACAACACGTAAATGGGAGTGAGGCTCATTAAGAGAATGCTGAGGATGCAAAGACGGGGGCACAGGGAAATTCAGGGCTTCAGGATTTGGTCAAAAAGAGAAAATCCCAGGGGATTTGGTTCTTTCCTTGTTTCTATCTGGAATTTTCCAAGGACCTTTAAAGACAGGTTTCGACTAAGCAACTGATGTGGCAGCGATTATACATTTATACTAAATGTACTAAACACAATATATGTACATATTTACTAAGTAGAATAGCTACTTCTTTATTTATTTAATTTATTTAATCTTAACCCTAACAGCCATATGAAGTATATTTTGAGGATTCTGTTTATTTGTTTGTCTTTGAGACACAGCCTCACTCTGTTGCCCAGGCTGGAGTGCAGTGGTGCAATCTTGGCTCACTGCTACCTCCACCTCCCAGGTTCAAGCGATTCTCCTCCCTCAGCCTCCCAAGTAGCTGGGATTATAGCTGCCTACCAACATGCCAGGCTAATTTTTGTATTTTTAGTAAAGACGGAGTTTTGTCATTGTTGGCCAGGCTGGTCTCAAACTCCTGGCCTGAAGCAATCTGCCAGCCTTGGCCTCCCAAAGTGCTGGGATTACAGGAATGAGCCACTGTGCCTGGCCTATTTTGAGATATCCATAACAAAAACTCAGAGAGGTTAAATGCCTTCTCTAGAGTCACACAGCTAAACAATAATATTCAGAATTAGAACTTGAGTCTGATTGCCAAATCTGATGCTATACTTCCATCTATGCTGCCATGGTTCCAAGCACATACCTCACTTTCAGTACATTTTTTTAAGGCATCCAAAACCCACCTTACATCTTACAACGTACAAACTCTAATGTAATACTTATCACATAATCTTCTGTTTATACACATCTCCCCTCAACTATAAGACTGTGACTTCCCCAAGAATATTCTTCACCTTCATATTCTGGTGCTAGGTGTGACAAACAGAAAGAGTCCACAAACTAAGCAATGTGCACCCTAAGCTAAATGGTTCATAGCACCTAGAATACCAGAGTCTGCTTCAGCTAGAAAGTCATCAAAAGGTTTTGCTCACTTAACCTCCCTGACCCTCAGTTTCCTCATCTGTTAACAGGGATAATGATAACTATTTCATAAGATTGTTTTGACAACTGGGTTAGATAATGTATGCTAAGTGCTTGGCAGTGCCTGGAACACGCTAAGTACTTGACAAAGAAGGGCAAATAATCTCTAACCTCCAATTTAAGATAAAAGGGAAGTGTGCCAGACCTCACCTTTAATCTGCTAGATTAAGAGACAAGATATATTTTTAAAGGGTACAAAACAATGTGTAGTCTATTAAAAAATAATGGTGCAGATCAAGATATACTTATGTGGAAAAGCTTTCAAGACATATTTAAATGAAAAAAGCATGTCCCAAAATAAGATGGATGGCTGTGCGTACATACATAAATACATGTGTATATAAATATATAAAAAATACTCTGAGGCCGGGCGAGGTGGCTCACGCCTGTAATCCCAGCACTTAGGGAGGCCAAGGCTGGTGGATCACAAGGTCAAGAGATTGAGACCATCCTGGTCAACACGGTGAAGCCCCGTCTCTACTAAAACTACAAAAAATTAGCTGGGCATGGTGGCGCGTGCCTGTAATCCCAGCTACTCAGTAGGCTGAGGCAGGAGAATTGCCTGAACCCAGGAGGCGGAGGTTGCGGTGAGCCGAGATCGCGCCATTGCACTCCAGCCTGGGTAACAAGAGCGAAACTCCGTCCCAAAAAAAAAAAAAAATAGAAAAATAAAAATACTCTGAAATATATAGGAAGTGGGATGGTAGGAGTGAAAAGGCTCTATGTCATCATGTATTTCTGATATTTGAATCCTATGAAAATACATTCATGTATATTCAATGAATAACATTCATTGTTATTCAAGCAATAACAATGTGGAGTTTAGTTAATAGTAATGTATCAAAGAAAAAAAATAGTAATGTATCAATGTTGGCTCCTTTGTTCTAACAAATATTCCATAATAGTGTAAGATATTAACAATAACAGAAACTGGATGCAGGGTATAAAGGAGCCCTCTGTTCTATCTTTGTAACTTTTCCACAAATCTAAAACTATTCCAAAAGCAAAAAAGTTTTTTCTTAAAAAGCAACACTATGTACAGCACAAAATGATCACTGTTTTTAAAAATATGTCCATATATGTATGAATATATTCATTATACCCTAAAATGTTAACAGTGTTTCTCTCCTGAGTGGTAAGATGATGTATTTCCTTGTACCTTCTAGATCAGTGATTCTCAAAGGGTGGTTGCCAGATCAGCTGCAGTAGCAGCAGCACCTGGGAACTTGTTAGAAATGTAAATTCTCAGGCCCCACCCCAGAGCTACTGATCAGACACTCTAGAGGTGGGGCCAGATGATTCTGATGCAGATGCAAGTTTGAGAACACTTTTCTAGATCACAGAAACTGGTTTTGTAACAAGTGCCACTTTTATAGTCACAACAATAGAACAATGAAACTTGAAAAAGGGGTCAGTATGCTGACAGATGAGCAGCATTTTAAGAGCTGACACATGCCCAAACACAGTATGTGTACATACTGGAGGCAGGCACAGTCTAGTTCCAAGCTCACACTGACCTGTTCTGTCCAGTCCCCAGCTCCAGCTACCGCTAAAGCCAGCTTCCATGGGGGCTTCTGGGATCCCTACAGTGATAAATCTCAGACAAACAAGTCTGGCATGAGTTGTTTTTTTCCTCCTTTTGTTTAAAAAAAAAAAAAAAAATATATATATATATAAAGAGAGAAGTAGGTTGGCAGCAGATTATCGTCTTCATCTTCAAATGTATGGCCTGCAGTCTCAATTTTATATTAACAGCACCAGCCAGGGCATGACAACTAAGAGTTTAAAAGATAGAGACTCAACCGCACAATTTAAAAAGAATTCTAAACCTGGATAGAGTAGCAGCTCAGATGAATGAGGTGTCATGTTAAGTCACAAGCCCTGGCTTTGGGATGGCCACTCAATGCCCTTCTTTGATCCTGTTCCATGGTCTAGGTAGATTTACAATCCCCAGCTGGCTTCTTCCCCTCCTACTGCATTCTGAGACTCCTTGGACAGTGCAGGATTCCCAGCTACTGTAGAAGACGCGTAGAAATTTTATTTCAGCTGCACTCTCAGAGGCAGTCAAGGGACTGTTTTTGTCTATTAGTAAAACTATAAAAACCTTGGTAGAGAAAAGCACAGAAATCCAACCTTTAAAAAAGAATCACTACTTCTTAAAGCCACTTAATTTATTTCTACTCTGTGGATGAAAAAACCAAAGTGGGCTGGAGTACAGCAAATATAAACTGATCAGAAATAGCCCACCTACCACCAAGCAGCTACTCAGCGTGCTTCCCGGGCCCAGGAAGCTGGGGCCACATTCCCAGGTGCTCGGAGCCTGCTGCTCTGCCAGGGCAGCCAGCAAGTGGACTTCAGGATCTCAGGAGAGGTGCCAGGGCACTAGGAGCTGAAAGGCATCAGGGCTGCCAGCTGATGTACTCCTGGGCAGGGGACACACCTTGTCAAGGCAGGAGACCACACAGGGTGGCATGTTGGATGGGCATGAGGGCCACGACACCCAGGCTGAATAGGTAGATGTGAGAGATGGACCAAGCTGGAAAGGTGGCCAGGGCTCTGGATCTGGGGAGTAGCTGAGTCAGATCAGGACTCTCGGCCAGAGGATAAGGAAAATAAAACTGGAGCGCAGAGAGGAGACCATTTTCCCTGATTAGGGACCTATGGCTGAAAGACCTTTGTAAAATCTTAGGAGCACCAGTAAGTGGAGATTCATAATAAAAGCCCAAAGGTGAATGAAAACTATGGTGGTTGGGAGAGAGTGACCAACTGACTCAGAGAAACCTGTGCCAAGGAGAACAGGGGAAGCTTTGCTTCCTAAATTACCCTATGTTCCCTCTGCACCCCTGAGCTCCCCTCACATCACAGAGGGCACTAGAAAAGACTGCCAGAGGGGTTCAACATGTCCTAATGGTGACGGATGGGAAGTACAGGCAGCACTTATGGAAGTGAAATCATCATATACTCACCTCTCCCCACCCTCTGGGTTAGTGGAATGGTTGGGAATTTGGGTGGGGGAGCCACCTAGATAAGACCCTATGAGATTACCTTGCTGCTACTGAAAGTTATCCTACGTCAGATTTGAGAAAATGGATTCTATCATAAACCACAGTGAGAGAACGGTAAAGAATAATTTTCTTCAGTCAATAGAGGGTAGACTCGAACAAATCAAAGAGAAGATGGAAGGAGGTAGCAGGCTGATCCAAGGTGGTGACCAGATCTGTGTCAGGGATGTTGGTGTGGGCACCCTACCCACACATCACTTCAACAGAGACAGGCCAGCCTCCAAGTGCATAAAGATAGCAGTCTTGACCCCAAAGAGTGGAGCCTAGTGAGGATATTTCAAGCAAAGAACCTGGAATGACAGAAATGAACTGAGGACACGGGCAGAGCACCCAGAAAGCAAAGCCACAGAACAACAGGGCTAAAGGCACAGAGGGATGCCTGGAAACCTGACAAACGAGCATGCTTCACCACATGGGCACCAGGGTGGGCTGGCCTAATAAGGCCGGAGTGGATCATGTGACTGGGGCACTCACACTGGGACCTCTAGGGGCAAAGAACAGGCACACAGGCAGCCTTAAAAACCTTCCACTAAGGGGTCTCTGTGCTTGTGTCTCAGATGGAAAGAATCAAGTTATTCTGAAATTCCTTTCTAGAAGAGCCCTTTTAGGAGGGAAAAAAAAAAAAGGAAAAATCCAGAACCACAACACATCCAGAAAGTGGGGCAATGCCGGAAGCTTCCAGAAGATAAGTGAAACTCAGCAGCTTACACTAAGTGGCTGATTTATAAGCCATGAGGGGGTTGTATTATTGTGCATCTAGTGTACCCTACATTTAGAGAAGCCCTGGGCCAGCAAATCAAGTAACAAGTATATAAGATAATCCCATTTATGCAAAACCATGTATGAGTATAGAGAAATGCACAGAAAAGAAAAACTGGAAACCCAGCTGGTCCCAGTGGTATCTACAGGAAGAACAGAATGGGAGGGTTTCCCCTTTTCAATCAATATACTTTTTTTTTTTTTTTTTTTTGAGACAGAGTCTCACTCTGTTGCCCAGGCTGGAGTGCAGTGGCACGTCACTCACTGCAGCCTCCACCTCCCAAGTTCAAGCAATTCCTGTGCCTCAGCCTGCCAAGTAGCTGGGACTACAGCTGTCCACCACCACACCCACCTAATAGTTGTATTTTTAATAGAGATGGGGCTTCATCATGTTGGCCAGGCTGGTCTCGAACTCCTGACCTCAAGTGATCTGCCTGGGTCAGTCTCCCAAAGAGAGGGAGAGGGATTACAGGTGTGAGCTATCACACCCACCTAATCGATATATTTTTTCGCTGTTTAGATTTTAATGAGCATGTCTTCATGCATTACAGGAGTAATTCTTTTCTTTCTTATTTCAACATTCGGGGAAAGGGGAGTAATTCTTTAAGACTTTTTTTGTTTGTTCAACAAAATTTAAAACCAAGAGAGCTGAGCGATGGCTATCAATGAATGGCTTTTGATGCCAAGTCTCAATGCACCTCATCAGCTCTTTTTCCAAAGGGTATTTGAGAGTAAATAAGAGGCAGAGAGAAATGGCCACTCCAAAGCACTCTATATAGAAACAGGCTAAAATTTTATGGGGCCCTCTAGCCTGAGAAGCTATTAGGCACGACAGCTCCAAAGCAGCTAGGTGGTAAAGAAAGCACTCCAGAGGAGCCACTCAAGAGTCTCCAAGATCTTCCCATCTGGAAGCTGGAAAGTACTTTTGTTCTCAGGGTTTAAGTTTCTGGGTCACCCAGACTTTTGTTAATAACCAAATGAACACATCTGCAGTAGAGCAGGACCCCCCCTTTGTTCCTCCCCCGAAATATGAATGACCTGAAGAGCATTAACACATCAGGTCCTTAAGCAGAAAGCACTCAGCTGTGTTTAACTGTACCCCACCATCATTCCATCTCCATCGAGGAACTCTAATGAGTAACCCAAATAAGAAAAGAGGTACCACTCACCATGATACAATGAAATAATCACTGCAGCTCTCTTCCCCAGACCCAGGTTAGAGAAAGGGTGGGGGAGTGGGAGGGGAGAGGGTGTGGGGAGAAGGGAGAGTATGGAGGGGAAAGGGAGGGCATGTGTGGAGGAGAGGGAGAGCATGTGGGGGGCGAGAGGGAGAGCATGTGGGGGGGAGAGGGAGAGTGTTGGGAGAGAGGGAGAGTGTGGCAGGGAGAGGGAGAGTGTGTTGGGGGGAAGGGGAGAATGAGAGGGAGAGTGTTGAGGGGAGATGGAGAGTGTGGAGGGGGAAGAGAGTGTGTGAGGGGAGAGGGAGAGTGTGGGGGGAGAGGGAGAGTGTAGGGGAGGAGAGGGAGAGTACATGGGGGGACGGGGGTAGGTGTGATAGGAGTTTACAAAATATTAAGGAGGCAAACTCTCCGTACCCACAAGGCCAGAGTTTCTCTGGACATAATCAAGGATCTTCCTTTGATGTGGCCTAATGTCTGTTCTCATCCTGTTCTAGCATCTCCTCGGAGGAAAAACAAAGCTCCGCTGCCAGAAAATGTTCCAAGTAATTGTTGATAACAGATAATAGCAGAGGAAGCCCTTTGGTTAATGTTTAAACATGGCAGAGGTAACATTAACTCCTTAATCATTATCATGAGCACCAGGAGACTGGAACTTTAAAGTAATGGGGTCAGGGCTCATCAGGAAAACTGCTTCATTCAGGCTCAGGAATGCTCTTTATAAAAAAATCCCAATAACACCTAAAACTGCTCTGAATTACCATATTGCTTAAACTTAAATTGATTCATCCTTCTAAATGTCCTTATGAAAGACAAAAAAAAAAAAAAAACTTAAATTGATTCATTTTTAAACAATTACAATATACAATCCCCCAGTGTTTAAAAGCAGATTCCAATAATTTCCAGAGAAGTTAAGGAGAAGAAAGAGAAGATGATGGTAGAGTTGGGATATAATTGAGAAGAATTAGTTAGTTCATGAGTTTAGATGATATTTTTAAAACCACAAGCTATTAAAATACAGGTTTGCTATGAAAGGGAAGTCTGTATTCTAAAATGTCAGATGATGTACTTTGGAAGATTTGGCCATTATCATAGGTGGAACACACACACTTCATCCTAATATAAACCTTGGCAACCTTTGTTTCCATATAATTAGCCGTTTTGCTCTTTCATTAAGGTAGAAGAAGGGAGAGGAAGGGGCCATGGGGAAGATGAGAGAGAACAGACGGTATCCCTCAGAGAAGACATGTATTAAAGATTTACTACTGGTATCGAGAAGGCTACAGAGCTCCTGATGAATCTCTTTTCAGCCTTTTGGCAAAGCTCCTGATGAGCAGACAGACATTTGGTGACTTTCTTCTGTGACAGTTCTTAAGGGGAGGCAACCATGGCCAGTAACACCCAAGACAAGGATTCAAGGCAACATGGGTAAGCTCTGCCCAGGCTTTCGGGGTTCCAGTTGCAGAAGCCCACTTTTCATTTTGCCTCTCAGCTGAGTCAATGCAGGGCAGACTGGTAATGTATCTTAGATCAAGATGAGTAACAGCAAGGTGTTAGATCACAAGGACATGCACACAAAGACCCATGTTGCTGGGTGGCTAGTACACTCTCACACTGCCTGAGATTCTGTACACGCCAACAGGGAGCCCCTCATCAGCAAAATGGACATTTTGCACTCGCTCCAAAGGCAGCTGGCACCAGGAAAAGTCAGGTTCCCTCCACTCATGCGGATCACTGATCAAAGATCAAAGAGGCACCCGGTTATATTCTTACTCAACAAAATTAAGATTTTTTTCTTTTTTAACCTGGGTGACCTTTGGGATACAGACCTTATTTTACAGGTGAGGAAACCACGGCCAGGAGAGGGAACAGCCTCCCCAGCTAAGATAAGCCATCAGCTCTTCCACCTCCCACTTATCACACAGACCTCTGCTTCAATGCTTTCAACTTTGGTTACAAACAGGCCCTCAATGATGACTACAGGTGTGGCTGAACAGGTCCTCTCCATGCTTCAGCAGAGTAAGGTTGTCATCTAAGCCTTGGCCACACACCATACCTGTCTCTTCATGGCCTCTGTCCCAAGCTGGCCCATGCCTAGTGTTCTCAAGCTGTCTATAGTGATGCATCACTGAGTTCAGCATGTCGCCATTACACCGTCTGCCTTCTCTGTCCATAGGAACCTCACCTGTATTTTGCCATTTGACCAAACTTTAGCTGAGTAAGACCAAAGTTTAGCTGTTACTCATACTCTCTTTACATTTCTAGCCCTGTGGAACTGGGCAGAAAGAGTCCTCCTGATTCTAGGATGACAATGTGCTAGGACCCTGGTTTGTCTAGTACAACGCTGGCTCCACAGTGCAGGGGTTTTTGTCTTTTCCACTGCAATATTCCCAGTACCTTATACAGTATCTTGTACTGTAGCATAGATGGACAGACGGATACGTAGGTGGACAAATGGGTGTGTGGACAGATGGACGGGGTTCCCTAAAAAAGTAGTAACCTCTTTGTTTCCCCTTTTGTCAAGACAGCAATGCCAGTCTTACAGCAGAATTTCTGCTGCACTGAAAAGAGACTTAGGCCAATAATCCCAGGGTTTCCCTCATGAGAACTGCTAAACAATTTCAGTCTTCTTCAGGTTATACAAGTACTCACAAAGTAACATCTTCATCTACTGAGTCAAAGCTAGGAGATTCTAGCTTCCCTTGGGGGCCCAGGCAGCAAGGTTACAAAAAGCAACTGGATATGCTCCATTTTACACAGGTTGTTTCTCTAACACATGACGTTCCACAACAAAGGGTCCTTCAAGGTATGAACATCAGTGTAAGATGCATCTAACCATTCAATGGCACAAGACTAGCAGATAGCTTTAATTTTAGTCAAACTGCAGACAAATCACTGGAAGAACAAAAGAGGCATACTGGCAAAAATAAACAGATTTTCTTACTTTCCAAAAGATCCTAAGGTGTTGCACTGAAATGATTACTTCTTTTCCTCCAGGGTGGCACAATCTTCATGATGTCACTCACTTTGTATACAAGTCAAAGCATGGGTAAGGGACTTGTGATGAGAACCTTGGCTGCCTCTTACACTCTGGCCAAACCTTTGGTACTCTCACCCACTGCCTGCTCACTGGGTTTATCACTGAGAAGCCAGTAATCTCCACTTAAACAAAATCTATGACAAAGACCCAGCCATGCAATGTGCCTCCACCTTCAGCATGCCAGGAGCCCAAAGCTATTTCTGCAACAGTGGGTATAGATTTGCATTGAGCAAGGCCCCCTCCATTCCTCTTCTGACCTAGATCTCTCACTGTGAGGCTCAAGTGCTCTGTGCTTAAAGAGCAAAGAATAGCCAACACATTCTCAGAAGTGCACATCTCAGGCTCGGCAATACCCAGCTCATTAATAACATACTAGTGTGCCATGGAACATTTATAAAGGCATTTCCTGTTATGTGGCCTGCATGTAACCTGCAGGATAACCTGCTCCGTAGTCAAGACAAGCATTTATCATTTATCATTCCCATTTAACAGATAAGCAACCTGAGGCTTGTGGCTACTGAAGGGCTTATCCCGAAACCATGGAGAAAGCCACAGAACTGCGGCTTGAACCGAATCTTCCAACTCCCAAAGCGGAATTATCCTCTGTGGGCCTTTCCATGAACTTCAGAATATGGCAGGGGCTATTAGCAGACCTGTAACTTCGACCTGCACGCGCTGCAGACTCCTGGCTGGGAAACTACTGTCTAGTACCACCACATACCACTGCTCCCACCAGCTGAACTATATGCATTTCTAGATCTGTTTACACAGATTCACCTCCTATAATTATGTAACTGAATTTAATATTAATGCAAAATACACAATTTTATTCTATGAAAACTAAGTTTATACTTTGGAAAGAAAGATTAAATGACAGCAAATAACTACAAAAACAAACAACAACAACAAAGCAAAATTGAAGACAAGAAAAAAAGCAAAATTCTAGATAGCTCCTGACAGCTTTATAAGTATCTATAAGTATTTGCTCTGTTTTGAAAAAACAAACAAAAACCCAACAGAAATGTACATTTTCAATTTTTCCTTTTTAAATTTTTTATTTCTATTTTTTATTAACTGAGAGAAATGTTATAAATGATACATCAATGTTGAGGTTAATGACAGACTCGAAGGAGTGCAAATCTGTGGTCCTATCCACAAAGGCCTGAGCTTGAATGCCCTTTTATAAGCCTTAATTGAAACTTAATTTCAAATGATGGTTCTTTTTAAATCATTCCCTGCTTCAACTTAACTGACCTTTTTCAATTACCCAACCACCTACAGGTCCCAACAGTATCAGATAACAAGGCTTCCGCTAAAGTGTGAAAATCATGAAAAGGCACATACACAGTTGTCATCTGCCAACTGATTTCAATCCCTTGGCCAGTGCACATCTAGACACTTCTGGGTTTTCAAATTGGGATAGGGCTTCTTATCAAAGAAAATGTCCCTCCACAAAAATTTATCAGTAACACCGTCACTTTCAACTCAAGTTAGTCCTAAAGAGTTTCTAGAATAGTTCTCAACTGAGGTCAATTTTGCCCCTCCCTGTCCCCAATCAGGGACATCTGGCAGTGTCTAGAGACATTTCTAGTTGTCATAACTTGGGAGGAGGTTTTGCTACTGACATCCTGTGGGTAGAGGCCTGGGATGTGGCTCAGTATCCTACAATGCACAGGACAGGAGCCACAATAAAAAATTACCCAGTTCCAAATGGCATCAGTGCCAAGGTGGAGAAACTTCGTCTACAGTAGAGAAAAAGGAATCCCAAGACCTACAGACACTGTTATATCATCCGTAAAGTCAGCTTTTGAACAAACAAATGCAATAGCTGATTTCTTTCCTCTTGTTTCAAACATTACTCAAAGGCCACTGGCTTCCTAGTATTCTTAATAAAACTCCAAATCTCTCAGCAAGAACTTTCAAAGACCACAATTTGTGCTTATGCGGTGAAACGGCAGCACAGTCTTGATCAGTGTTCTTTTTTTATCTCATGGATTGTTAGAAAAGTGAACTAAAGAATATCTGTCCAAAGTTTCATTTCTAAAGAGCAGAGAAGTGAAAAAGAAATTGGTTTGGTTTACTGTGGTAGTAGAACTGTAAGAGAAATCTTTTAAATACCTTATGAGAACCTTGCATGGGCCCTGAATTTTTTAAAATCAGCTATAAAAGGAATTTCCAAAACAATTAGAGAAATTTAAATATGTCGAGTTCTGAGGTATAATAATGGCACAGCAGTTAGGGGTATGTCCTTGGTCTTAGCAGATGTATGTATGTTGGTGTTTAAGGGGTAAAATGTAATGATGCTGCCAACTTTCAAATAGTCTAGCCTAAAGAGGCAATTTTTAAAAGTGAGTACTGGCCGGGCGCGGTGGCTCACACGTGTAATCCCAGCACTTTGGGAGGCCGAGGAGGGTGGATCACGAGATCAAGAGATCAAGACCATCCTGGTCAACATGGTGAAACCCTGTCTCTACTAAAACTACAAAAAATTAGCTGGGCATGGTGGCGTGTGCCTGTAATCCCAGCTACTCAGGAGACTGAGGCAGGAGAATTGCTTGAACCCAGGAGGTGGAGGTTGCGGTGAGCCGAGATTGCGCCATTGCACTCCAGCCTGGGTAACAAGAGTGAGACTCCGTCTCCAAAAA
>NW_016107573.1:141657-143792 GCF_001604975.1 Cebus imitator | reverse complement strand
CAACACGGTGAAACCCCGTCTCTACTACAAATACAAAAATTCAGCTGGGCATGGTGGCGTGTGCCTGTAATCCCAGCTACTCAGGAGGCTGAGGCAGGAGAATTGCCTGAACCCAGGGGGCAGAGGTTGCGGTGAGCCGAGATCGCGCCATTGCACTCCAGCCTGGGCAACAAGAGCGAAACTCCGTCTCAAAAAAAAAAGAAAATCAGAACTAAGTGTATGTAAGAGAGAACACAAATAGAGAAAGCGTTAACATTTTGCTACACACAACCATTCATTCAACTTTTCTGTGGGTTTAGAAACTTTAAAAATAAAATTTTAAAAAGATTGGGCAAAAATTACAGACCAAAAGAGAAGGTTGGGAGACACCAACTTGCAATTATCACTGGCTCTAGACTGTACAAAAAATGGTCTCTCAACAGAATCAAACTGGAGATGGTGGTCTTGGGTTCATTATTTAATGCCTGTGCAGCCGCCTTCTATAGCTACAGTACAATACAATAGGCACACACCGGCACAAAAGGCACAGTCAGCAGACCTACTACCCAAGGAGCTCGAGTCACAGAGCTCTTGGCATCCTGGAAGCCATGGGAGCCCACTGCAAAGTCAGATAATGCTTCTAAGGATGCATGCTCATGCACGCACACATACAGACACACATACACACCCAGTAAAGGAGAAATGTATCTGAGCTCAAGCCCTGTAAGCAGGGAAGCCACAGGTTGGAATTAAAATATACTGCCATGTGATAAAGAGCTTAGGTAGTCTACGACTCTAGTCTGTTCTAAGAATCAGGTTATCTTGTAGACCTGTCCAGCTCCTGTTCACAAAATGAAGGTGATGAATGCTGCTTCTACTCTAAAAGACTTTACACACACATACATATACACACATACAAACACACACACAATCACACATCAGTTTGTTTTGGAGGGGGATACAAAGCAAAGCAAAGCAAAGCAAAGCAAAGCAAAAGAACAGCTCATAGAAAGCCAGTATAAGTGCAACAAGTTGTGGCTCATCTTAACTTTGCAAAACATACTCATTTAATATATAAGTCAAAATATTCTAGGCTTCTCAGATCCTTTGAGGAGGTGTACAAGTGAGAGCTAAAGCCTTTCTATGAAAGGGTCAACATTTCAGATAAGCTGACTTTGTCATCCAATGGAATGCCCCCACCAGCTAAAACTCAAGTTTACATTGATAATCTCAAGAAAAGTAACTTTATTCTTTTTTTCTTTCCTTTTTCTTTTATTTTTTAAGACGGGATTTTACCACATTGGTCAGGCTGGTCTTGAACCCCTGACCTCAGGTGATCTGCCCACCTTGGCCTCCAAAGTGCTTGGATTACAGGTGTGAGCCACCACGCCTGGCCTTCTTTCTTTTTTTCTAGACAAAGTCTCATTCTGTCACCCAGGCTAGAGTGCAGTGGCATGATCTTGGCTCACTGCAACCTCTGCCTCCCGGGTTCAAGCGATTCTCCCCACTTCAGCCTCTCAAGTAGCTGGGAGCACAGGCATGCACCACCACGCCCAGCTAATTTTTGTATTTTTAGTAGAGACAGACAGGGTATCACCATGTTGGCCAGGCTAGTCTTAAACTCCTGACCTCAAGTGATCCTCCCGCCTCAGCCTCCCAAAGTATTTGAATTACAGGTGTAAGGCACCACGCCCATCCACTTGTTTTATTCACTTTTTTTTCTTCTTTTTGAGATCGAGTTTTGCTCTTTGTAGCCCAGGCTGGAGTACAGTGGTACGATCTCGGCTCACTGCAATCTCCACCTCCCGGGTTCAAGAGATTCTCCTGCCTCAGCCTCCCAAGTAGCTGAGACTACAGGTATGTACCATGCCTAGCTAATTTTTGTATTTTTAGTAGAGACAGGTTTTCACCGGCCAGGCTGGTCTCAAACTCCTGACCTCAGGGGATCTGCCCTTCTCAGTCTCCAAAAGTATGGGATTACTGGTGTGAGCCACAGCACCTGGCCCATTTTATTCACTTTAAAAAACAAAATTAAGGCTGGTCCGAAGGCAGTGAGTTATCTCAATTGATTGTTCACAGTCAGTTACAGATCAAACTCCTTGTTCTACTCTTTCCCCTCTTCTCACTACTGCACTTGACTAGTCTTTAAAAAAGAA
>NW_016107573.1:117542-141647 GCF_001604975.1 Cebus imitator | reverse complement strand
AAAAAAAAAAAAAAAAAAAGCCAGGTACAATGGCATGCCTACAATCCCAGCTGGAATTAAAATATGCTGAAATTACTGGGGAGACTGAGGTGGGAGGATCACTTGACCCCAGGAGTTCAAGATCAGCCTGGGTAACAGAGAAAGACACCCCCCCACCATCTCTTTAAAACATCAATCAATCCAAAAAAACAAAATACTGTTTAGACTAGAGATTTTTTTTCAAACCAATTTGTTTAAAACCCAACAGAAGTTCCACCCAGGTGGCTAGCTCCATGCTCTACAGTAGCGCCCCCACCCCATTTGCGCAAAAAGGTACAGTCTCTGAACAAAATGTGCACATGCTCATAGTAGCCACAAGGCCACAGCACTAGAAGGCAAAGAGAGGGACAAGATGAAGGAGTGGCAGTAGGCTTTAGGAAATGTAAGATGGCAAGTCATTCAAACACAACAGAGTCTCCACAGTAAACTCCATGCCCCAGGTTGGTCCTCCAGGCACTGCAGCTTCCTGGGTTCTCCACAGAGTGTCTGAATAAAGAAGTAAGATCTCTACATCTATTCCTAGCCAAGAGATGGGATGAGTGTGGGGGGGGGTGGCGGGGGTGGGGGGGTGGATAGGGAGAGAAGGGGAGACCTGGACCTAAAAGTGGTAGATAGAAACCGAATTAAAAAGGAAACCTTACGTACTCTGTCATATCTATTAAAACATCTCAGCCCCCATGTGCTTGGCTGTCAAATATTAAACACCCATCATGAGGCAGGACAATCACCTGTGCTCAGGAAGTTGAGGCTACAGTGAGTCATGATTGCTCCACTGAACTCCAGTCTGAGCAACAGAATAAAACCTTCTCTCAAAAAACCCATCACATGCACAGATAGATAAAAATGTGAGAAAGCAAGTATGCAAGTAGAGTAAAATGTTAACGGTAGAATATAGGTAGTGGGTATATGGGTGTTGACTGCAAAACTCTCCCTTTTCCTGCATGTCTGAAATGTTTCACAATATTGGGAGATGCTTTTATAGAAGATGGGGGGAAACTTGGTTTGTAGTTTAAAAGGGAAGGAAGAAATCTTCCAGTCTTGCTTTCCAGGAGTTTACAGACAATTCAACGTGCATGGGTAGAGGCATCATGGGGCCAGAGAAGGGGACACCTCACTTAGGATACATCTAGAATGACACTTTAGCTGGAGTAACAAAAGAACCCAACAGATACAGGTTTGTGGAGAGAAGAGAAATCTGGTTTTACACATGCTGGATTTGGTTGGGACACCTGTAAGATGCTGAAGTGGGCTTTAGTCACCATGACCTTAAATTGAGTAGTGCCTCAGACCCCAGTGACCCTGAATTCTGATGTAGGGAAGATCTGGGGAAGGAAATCAACATCCAACAAGCTGGCTCAGTTTGGCAGGCTTCTTCTAGTCAGCAAGACATACTAAGCAAGAAAACAGAATATGACCATGATTTCACTCATGGAGGTATGTATGGCACAGGATTTCACTGATTTGTGTACTGATCAACCACTAAAGGCAGGGATACCAGCTTAATTGGGAACACCCAGAAAAATCAGCCATGTGTCTATGATTTTTATAGAGACTGGGAGAATATTCAGGCTAGGAGTGGTGGTGATCCTGGCACTCAGACATACTCTTGAAGACCCTTCTCTTCTTCAAACAGGATGCGATCTGCCTGCCAGCCTTAAGCTTCCTTTCTAGACCCAAGGAAAGACTGACCAAAGGCAGCCATCTTACCTGCTTTTTAAAAATTATTTTTATTATTGCCATTATTATTATTATTATTATTTAGAGACAAGGTTTTGCTTTGTTGCCCAGGCCAGAATACAGTGATGAAATCATAGTTCATTGTAGTCTCGAACTTGTGGGCTCAAGTGATACTCCCACCTCAGCCTCCCAGGTAGCCAGGACTATACACACACACCACCACACCCAGCTAAATTTTTTTAAGAGACAGGGTCTCACTATGTTGCCCCAGCTGGTCATGAACTCCTGAGCTCAGGCAATCCTCTCACTTAGCCTCCCAAAGCGTTGAGATTACAGGCGTGAGCCACCATGCCCTGGAAGTTTACCTACTGTTTGATCTGAATTCCCAGCTGGTTTACCAGGTGTTCCAAAGCCTGACAGCCCCATTAGAGGAAAGTACTTTCAGTATTTCAGGAAGATCATCTGGAAACAAGCCTGACTATCCTGAAAAAGGGAGAAAAAATGAACGACTCTTAACAGAAACAGGTTGTCTTTCATGGAAAATCTGCAAGCCCACCTGAAAATTCTAGTCATTTGCAGCATTCCTGCCCTACCATGGACCCACCAGGCCAGAGTGGAGCCCTCCAGATGCTGCGTGCCCTCTGCAGTACATGCTTCATTCACCTCGCTAAACAAACAAGGGGTGTCTTTGTTTAAATTTTAAAAAAAGAACCTGTCTCACAGGCTACGATTACATCAGCAGAGAGCTCTCATTCTCGGCATCAATCCGGGCTGCTCCACCAGCTTTGAAGCGCCCGGTGCGCGGCGCCTTTGATCTTGTGGTTCCCGCCCGGGGCAAAGCCGATACCATCACGACGCCCACTGCAGGATCCGAGATCTTCATGATTACCCGGCCAGCAGAGCCAAGGCCTCGCCCGCTCATCCCCCACCCGTTTGGGCTCCACCCCAGACCCAGCCTCCAGACCTGGCTGCCAGTGCATGGGCAGCCAAACACATACACCAGCTCTTAGGGAGTGTGGGGCTGCCCTTTGGGAGGGGACATCACTAACTTAACATTTGTGGGAATAGTCTTGGGATGTTTTTTAAAAAGAAGCTTTTACAGATATTTTAGAAGTATTTACGGGGTAAAAAATGATATGGCTGGCTTTGCTTCAAAATAACATAGGGATGGCGTGGGGGTGTAAGTGAAACAAGTGGGAGGAGGCGTTGACAACTATTTTGGGGGATGGTGAGTATATGGAGGGATGGCATGTACATAACATGCTCTATTGGAGTCTACATGTAACATTTCCTATAATAAGAGCTTGAAAAAAAGGAACCTCTAACCCTTTGCTATTTTTAAAGTTTATTCCTCACTGACTTTTAAGAAGGAAGAAAAGCCGTTGGAGACAGGTGGATGGGAGGGTAGATCACATCTGACTTTTCTAATGTGCCCCACTCACTGGAGCTTCCAGCAGGTGCAGGCCACAGACGCAGCTTCTCCAGTACAATCCCTGTATAGTTAGGGGCATTAGCGGCCCGTCTATCAGGAGATCTTCACCAGTTTTAGGATATAGAGTCCATCTCTCCAGAAAAATACCATGAACACACCAGATTGGGAGGAAATATAAGAACCTACTCTCAAAATCCATCACTTACAAAAATCAGATTAGAAATCGCCCCCGGAGTAAGCACTTCAGGTTGCTCCATTTTATCAACTCCTTTCCTTGAAGAACTACAGGCACTTGATGAGCCACTGAACTCCCAACACCAACATTTGGGGCCATGACAGGGCACAGCACATCCCTGGGCTATGTCACAAGGCCAATTTTTCTCCTTACTGGATGTATGGCCTTGGATAAGTCACCTAACTTCAAGCCAGTTTCCACATTTTAAAAACAAAGTATTATTCATGCTGCCCGGTGTCTTTACACCTCTTCTGCTACACATTTAACTCAGGAGTAAGAAAGGGAAAAAAATGCCAAGAAGGAAAAGGGTATATTGGGACACGAGCATGATTCTACCCACAGCTGTGGCAGAAATATATTTAAGAACACAATTGTAACAGTGTGAATAGGGATCCAATAAATTACTTAAAGTTGTAAGAACAAAGTAAAAAAGTAAACAAGCATCTAGGGTGCAAAATAGCAACAACAGCAAATTTTAAATAACATGCATTTATTTACTTTCATCTTAAAGGGGTCTAGGTCAAAAATTTCACTATAAACTGTTTGCCAGCAAAATTGTACAAATAAAAACAAACAAAAAAACTAAAATTCCCTGGTTAATTCAAGTAACCTAATTTAAAGTACAGGTTAAGTATCCTGAACAGAAAAACCCGAAATCCAAAAGGCTTCCAAATCTGAAGCTTTCTGAGCACCAACATGATACCACAAGTGGAAATTCCACACGTAAGTACTTAGCAGGAACTTTGTTTCATACACAAAATTATTTAAAATACTGTATAAAATTACCTTCAGGCTATGTGAATAAGGTGTATATGAAACAAATGAATTTCATGTTTAGACTTGGGTGTCATCTCCAAGACATCTCATTATGTATATGCAAATATTCCAAAATCTGAAACACTTCTGGTCCCAAGCATTTTGGATAAGGGATACTCAACCTATATATTAATCCTAACGTAGTACAGATCCCATTAAAAAAGTATCTCTAGTTCATCATTTTATTCCTTTTTGGGGAAACTCATTTCTTCCATTCCTGTTAACAGTTAGAAAGATGATAGCATTTCAGTCCCAGATCTTTGCACAGCATCCAACCTAGGCTCCAAGGAATGCTAAGAGGGAATACGAAGCAGTTCAGAGGAGAATACAAAGCAGTACAGAAGGTATGCCACTGACCTCAGCGAGCTTACAATCTAGTTATGGAGACAGACACACCTACAAATTAAACAACACAAAATAATATTAAGTGTCAAATGAGTGGCCAGACCAGATTGTTTCAGATTCAGAGGCAGCAGAGACAACTGGGTGCTGCATTACTCCAAAAGAGCTTACTGGAGGCAGCAGCCTTGAAAGATGGACAGAATGTGGGCAAAGATGCAAATAAAGGCCAAAGTCCATTAGGAGGAGCCCTTTGACTACAGGCAAGGGGCTCTGTGGTTGGATGCCAAACTGCAAAGATAGACTGGGCACAAAATGTCAAGGGCTTTAGAATTTTAGGGGAAGGCGAGGTTAGACTCCATCCTACAAGCAGTAAAAAGCTCTCAAAGATTTGTGAAGGGGAGCACGACATCTGGCAGCCGAGTAGCAGAAGGAGAGAGGAGGTGTGGGGCCTTAAGTGAAACAGACTGCTAGGGGTGGGGGGTTTCCGCTTAAAAGAGAAATAACTGCCCCTCAATGAACTGGAGGGAACCATGTGCTCATGCTACCAGTTGTGGTTTGGTGGGGGTTTTTTAAACAATGGGGCAAAGATCAAAAGAAACTGTTTGCAAATGGAAGCCCTCCTACTCCTCTGACTGGTCACTTCTATTCCTTTCATCTTCTCTCCTGTTTGAAATTCAGGTGAAAAAGAGAAGCATGTGGTCAGTGGGCTGGGAACCTGCCAGCCTGGCCCTGCGTCTAGCCCCATGTGTGACTGGAGGCAAATCACTGAAACTTTCCCAGGCCTTGGTTTCCCCCGTGAACTGAGGAGGGTCAAGCACAAGATCTCAAGCCCCTTGAAGTAAGTGCCAAGTCTGGCTCTAGGCTAGGGAAAGACCAAAGCCTACAGCTAAGGATTTGAAGGGGTACAGACTACCCATCAATCCCCAACACCAAGACCTTCAACAGTAACAAAGCTGCAGTTACAGAGCCAGGCAACCATCTTCCCTCCTTTCTAATGAGAGGGAAAAAAGGCATCACTGTTGTAAAGACAACACAGAGAATGAGAAATAAGAAAAGCTTCTTTTCAGTAACCACGAGGCAAGACACACTCACATGTATTGAAATATAACTGATGAGTAAGAGTCCACTGGCCAGGTGCGGTGGCTCACACCTGTAATCCCAGCACTTTGGGAACCAGAGGCGGGTGGATCACTTGAGGTCAGGAGTTTGAGACCAGCCTAGCCAACATGGTGAAACCCTGTCTCTACTTAAAATACAAAAATTAGCCAGGTGTGGTGGCAGGTGCCTGTAATCCCAGCTACTCCAGACGCTGAGGCATGAGAATCATTTGAACCCAGGAGGCAGAGGATGCAGTGAGCCAAGACTGCGCCACTGTACTCCATCCTGGGCAACACAGTGAGACTCTGTCTCAAAACAAAAAAATAAAATAGGCCGGGTGCGGTGGCTCACACCTATAATCCCAGCACTTTGGGAGGCCAAGGCGGGTGGATCCCCCAAGGTCAGAAGTTCAAGACCAGCCTGGCCAACATGTGAAACCCTGTCTCTACTAAAAAAAAAAAAAAAAATACAAAAAATAGCTGCACGTGGTGATGGGCACCTGTAATCCCAGCTACTCAGAGGCTGAGACACAAGAATCGCTTGAACCTGGGAGACAGAGGTTGCAATGAGCCAAAATTGTACCGTTGCACTCCAGCCTAGGCAACAAGAGCAAAACTCCAACTCAAAAAATAAAAATAAAATAAAGAGTCCACTGATGAACATAACATGGGTCAAAACAGCCAGAATGAACAGAGTTCCATGTTCCACCTCTTTCCCTAAAAACAGCTTCTGTCCAGGTTTGGGGCACAGAATTAAATTTCACCCTCCATCGCTTATTTTAACTTATATCTATTCAGAGTAAAGGGGCTAAAAGCCTAACCAGGTCTGTACTTCCGTACCTGTATCAGTAGGTAAGAGGACCTTGAATAAGTCATTTTGCTTTTTCCTGCCTCCCTTTCCTCATCTATATAACGAGGATAAGAGCAGCTGCCAGCATAGGGCTGTTCCGAGGAATAAATGAGATCATTAATGTTGGGTGCTTAACACAATGCCTGGCAAAAGCCAACAATAAATGTTAGCTCCACAGTATTATTTCTGTCTAACGGAGATAGAAAGTCGTGTAATAAGATATAAGAAATCCATATGAAGGCATTTTCCAGGAAAGAAGGGACTACAAACCCGGGTTCGGAAAGAACTTGTGTGGCCCCCTCTGTGGGGAGAAACAGGTTGGCATTCTTCTCTAGAAAATAACAGCTGCCTCTCCTCCCATCTCGCCCCAACCCCTCCTTGGCTGCAAATACTCAAGGATTAAGAAGACATTCAAGCTTTGTTCCGTCTCATTTCTGCTCTGGCATTCTTCTCTTTGGCTTCTTTATCCTAAATGCCATTTCTGCTCAACAGCAGGCCTTATATTAGAGAAGTGTCTTGCACTTTCTCAAGGTGCCCCAATCCTGTATTTCCACTAGCCCCACTTTACTGATGGGAAACCCAAGGTTAAGAGAAATCAGCACGATTGATTCCGAGCCTGGTGCTGTTTTAGGCTGCTGTGCTTTGACCTGAATCAGAGACGGGATCAGCAGCAGCTTTCCTACCCCAGTAGGGAGCAAGAACAGGGCTGGCCGCTTTAGGACCAAGTGGAAACACTGCAGCTTCTCATGTACCCCAGGATACCACCCCCACTTGGAGCTGCCCCAGGGAAAAGTGCCTTCAAAGGGATTCCAGCCACCAGGCAAGCTTGGTGGCTGCATTCTAACTATCTCTCTTGAGGAGAAATACTCCTTTTGTGGAGACCTTAAACACAAACACACACACACACACACACACACCCCGCAGACACACATACACACATGCAACCACACATGTATACACCAGCTGCAACTAGGCTCCAAGCTGTAACTATGTGAGGAGAACCACTCAGTCCTATAGATTACAAGGAAGGCTGTGGGGCTCAGTCACCCAGCAAACTCCCTGGAAGAGAAATGCATTCAAGCCCCACTCCAGGTTTTATTCTTCACCAGGTTTTACCCTTCACCGCTTCTCCTAACACTTCAAAGGAAGTATTTTTGTACAGCCCAGGGAGGAGTGTAAACTGGCCAGCTGCTTCCAAAGCAGAGAAGTTAACCCTAAAAGGGCCGCCAGGCTAGCAGGGCAGGGGGAAGGCAAACGAGGTCGTGGGGAGTTGGGCGTTTGAGTCCCCACAGTCCGGCAGGCCTGCCCTTTCAGCCCACACCAAGGGCACGGCTCTTAAACCACTACAGAAAGGCAGGACTTCAGTTCCTCTAAGCACGCAAACAGCTAGTTATAAATACCCTCCCAGGCTAGAGGTTCAAAGGATCCAGCAGTTAGCACTTCAATGGAAACTCCAGCTAACAGAACAGGCCTCTTTAGTACTGCTCACTGTTCAGTCCAGGCAAAGAACTGAAGAACCCAAAAGCTACCACCACAAAACCTATCCCCAAAAGTCCAACTTGGCTTGGTGGCCAGGGGACAGCACACCCTCAGCAGTGTTCTAATGACTGAGCCTGTTCTAAACAGTGCCCTGTGGAGGGGGCCTCCCCTCACTGTGTACTCTGAATGGCAGGCCAGGAGATCTTTTCCAAGGGGCAGCTGAGGGAAGATAAAGACCCTAGGCCCTTTTGGCCTTCTTAAAAGCTTTTTTTCTTTTTAAAGAGGTGGGGGTCTCACTATTGCCCAGGCTGGATTCAAACTCCTGGGCTCAAAGGGTCCTCCCACATCAGCCTTGCGGGTAGCTGGGACTATAGGCACTCAGCTATAAGAGATTTTATATACCCTTCAAATTCTTCACCCTACAGAGAGTATAAGTTACCCCAATTTCGATTCAACATTCTTCAGTTACCTTGTTGAAATGGAGGGGATCCTTCCTAGTAAGATTAAGTGGACATTACACAGGACACTCCTCGGCTCACCAGTGATGCAGCAAACTTCTGTGCACAGACGGCTGACAACATAGCCACCTGGGGAGTTGGCAGTTAGATCAGAATGGGCTTCTCTCAAGAGCACGCTACCTAGGTGTCTTTTGTGGTTTTTTCCCCCCCAACCACTCCATCGCAAAGGACATGGACTCTACTAGAACCCCTGGTAATAGGCAGGCCTTAGTTTGCTGTGGGAGTGCCAGGTGAGGACCTGGAAGCATTCAGGTGGGGCTGAGCTCCTGCCACCTGGCCGGCACTTCTAGGCAATCACACAGTGGCAGGCAGATGAGTGTTCTCCCCATCCACTGGCAAGGGCATCCTATAATTTACTGACACTGAAAAGTATGCTATAAATAGTTGGTGTTTTTAATGTTGTCGGGCCTCCAGAATAGACAGGGCCTAACAGCTGTGTGGGGCCAGGGCTCCAGGCATCTAAAGGCTACAATTTGGAAATCCTGGGCGGTATAGTCAAAGCATCTTCAAAGAAAGGAACTCCAAGAGCATCACACTCCATCTAAAGAGACTAACATAAGGAGAGAAAGCCTGTCGAAACTATCAATCAGGACTTACAGACCACAATTTAGCAGAAGAGTGAACAGCACTGAGGGTCTCTTTGTGGAAGGCTCTACAATTCAAAAGTAAAAGGGACAGTGGCCATAATAACCCCTAAACCCCAAGCTGCCATTTCTACAAAAGACACAACAGGATGCTCCTGATTAAATAAACACAAGATGATTAAGAGGATGCCTTTAGTCATTCAACAAATTTTTTTTTTAACCTTCACTCTGCTAAGTGCTGAAAATGCAAATAACTAAACAAATGAGCTTTTTTGACACAAGTTTTGGTGCAGAAGGGCAACAAAGAGTAAACAATTTCCAAAAGTGAAGAGGATATCTAATAATTTTAAATCTAATTATATTACAGGTTGACATGAGACTAAGAACCTAAAATGAGTTATACTCCAGTGACTGAGTTACTTCTAGGCTCTTCAGACAGCAATTACATTTAAAAAATAAAAATCTCAGCCAGGTATGGTGGCTCATGCCTGTAATCCCAGCACTTTGGGAGGCTGACGCTGAGGCTGATCCCTTGAGTCCAAGAGTTCAAGACCAACCTGGGCAACCGAGTGAGACCTCGCCTCTACAAAAAAATACACAAAACCGGGTATAGTGGCACCTGCCTGTAGTCCCAGCTAGTCGGGAGGCTAAGATGGAAGAACTGCTTGAGCCCAGGAGGTGGAGGCTGCAGTGAGCCATGATCACACCACTGTACTCCAGCCTGGGCAACAAAGCAAGACCCTGTCTCCAAAAAATTTAATTTAATTTAAAAAAATTAAAATCTCTACATTCATTTATTCTTTTGAAATAACCCTCCCAACTAGGTTTCCTACAACTAAAAAAGTATGAAGGAAGGGAGGAAAAGCGGTGAAGAAACTTAGACCTTGAGCACTTACTAACTCTAATATAAATGCTTAAGTTAAAAGAAGACATAGAGTTAGCACTGGATGCATGGGGTGGGGTAGGGTACGGAGGTGGTGCCCATGCACGTGTGTCAGTGGTCAGACCTATTCAGGCAAAATTAAAGATAAATATCTAAAAGTTGCTACTGAAACTTTACAGGCTGATTTTTAGCCTTTTAATCTTTTTCAGAAATCATTAAAATTGTTTGGCGGGGCAAACATTAGAATGAATTCTATCTATAATATCACAAGTAGTCCAAGGTGTTCCACTTTGTCCCTCCAAAACTAAAGCAAGTCCAGAAGATTCCAAGATTATGAGGGACTTCGAAACCATCTCATATGAAGAACGAAAAGAACTGAGGGTTCTCAGCCAGGAAAAAAACAATTTTACTAGTTTTACTGGTGGCTGGGGGAAGAGTGACAAGATAACCACCTTCAAAAATCTGGAGGGCCATCATGTCTTAATGACTCTGTGTTTTGGGCAGAGTTCTGTCTCTCAAAAATTGATATATTAAGGTCCTAACCCCAGTACCTCAAAATGTGACTATCTGGAGACAGGGTCTTTAAAGAGGTGACCAAGTTAAAGCAAGGTCATATAGGTGGGACCTAATACAATATGACTGGTGTACTTAAAAGAAGAAATTTGGACACAGTTACAGATGGCAGGCCACATGAAAACACAGAAAAACCATCACTTTATAAACCAAGGAGAGAGGACTCACAAGAAATCAACCCTGCCATCACCTTGATTCTGGACTTCCAGCCTCCAGAATCATGAGAAAATATGTCTGTCATTTAAGCCACCTAGCCAGTGGTACTTTGTTATGGCAACCAAAGGACACTTAATATACTCTAGAGGGCAGAACCAGAACCAAGGAGAAGAAGTTTGGTTCAGTGAAAGGAAGAACAATTTCTGATAATCAGCATCTGCAAAAAGAGAATGCCTCCCCTTTGGGGTTGGGTGGGACATGGCAGGGGATGGGTCCTGAACTGAGGCTGAGCCCTACCCTTAATGCACAGCAGAACCTGGGGCCTCATCGAAAGCTACTGAGGCAAATGGCTACATGTCCCAGGCTAGACAGAGCTCAGCTGCCAATAATATCCATCAGGTAGGTCAACACTGATTTTTTTTTTTTTTGAGACGGAGTTTCACTCTTGTTGCCCAAGCTGGAGTGCAATGGCGCGATCTCAGCTCACTGCAACCTCTGCATCCCAGGTTTAAGCAATTCACCTGCATCAGCCTCCCAAGTAGCTGGGATTATAGGCATGCGCCACCACATCTGGCTATTTTTGTATTTTTAGTAGAGACTAAGTTTCACCATGATGGTCAGGCTGGTCTTGAACTCCTGACTTCAAGTGATCCGCTCACCTCGGCCTCTCAAAGTCCTGGGATTACAGGCATTAGCCACCACACCTGGCCTCCAATTTTTAAAGTTTAAAAAAAAAAAAAAGCTCTAAGTCAATAGTCTGTGAAATATGACACATAGCTGGAGAAGAATTTAAACTCCTCATCTCAGTTTCCTCTTAGCACCTCAATGGGGGGATATCTCAGCCGTACTCATGTCACACACATCCCTCCTATGGGCAACTAGAGTCAGCAGAGCCTATTTACTCTTTCCTGCACTAACTAAGGTAAACTAACCTGGAAAATGCACATCCATTCAACTCAACCCCAAGGCAACAGGTCTCCAAAACCAGACAGCCAAACTCAAGACCTAACAGTCGTGGAGGGCGGCTACCCCCAAATCCAAAATGCCAGCCCAGCAGAGGGGGCCTGCAGATCAGCCAGAGGGAGTTCCCCTTCCAAAAGAAATCAAATGTTCCCCAGTACTTTGGGTCTTTTGAGAAAAAGGAGTTCTGGGATCAAATAAATACATTTGGGAAGTACCAGAGGGAGTTCTTATCATGCACTTCATCCAACTCTAAAATGTCTACTTCATGGGGAGTCTAAGATTTAGATTTTTTTTTTTTTTTTTTTTTGAGACGGAGTTTCGCTCCTGTTACCCAGGCTGGAGTGCAATGGCACGATCTCGGCTCACCGCAACCTCCGCCCCCTGGGTTCAGGCAATTCTCCTGCTTCAGCCTCCTGAGTAGCTGGGATTACAGGCACACGCCACCATGCCCAGCTAATGTTTTGTATTTTTAGTAGAGACGGGGTTTCACCATGTTGACCAGGATGGTCTCGATCTCTTGACCTTGTGATCCACCCGCCTCGGCCTCCCAAAGTGCTGGGATTACAGGCTTGAGCCACCGCGCCCGGCCATAAGATTTAGATTTTTACACATAGTACATCTGTTACACACAGAGGCAGAGTGAACAAAGAGGCATTTAGGACTGCAGGGGTCAGGGGGAATCCTCTATCTTAATCTGTCTGCCATCACAGTCCCCACAGCTTGGTAAGTAAAGTCACAATAAAGGCTCTCCCTGCTTCCTGCAGCCCCCACCTGCCTACAAGACAGGCTACAAAATGCCTACAAGACAGGCTGTTTGGAGCTGGACTCACTTTGATATGATATCCTACCCACTTGGATGCTGGTACTGTTTAACTCCTTCGTGAATTTTCCCATCCCAGTAGAAATTAAATTCCTGAAAGAGAAGCACTCTTTCTCGGTTTTTTATACTACAACTCCCTATACCCCATCACCCAATTAGACAGAAGACCACAAATCAAAGCTGCAATGAAAGAAATAGTCCTACCAAAGTTCAAAGGTGCTCAGGTCATTCATTCTAGGCGGTGATGACTATATCCCAGGGCCCTGTGGAAAGCTGGAAATTAACATGGTGTTGGCCTTCCATCCTCATAATCTAACAGGATACCAACTGAACCAGTGCAGACCCTAAACCAACCTAATACTGGCTACCTGCTACTCCATGTCCCCTAGCACCTTCAGTCCTCTAAGAAAAAGTTCTGTGATAAAGTATATTTGGGAAGTACCAGATTAAACAAAGTGAAAGACTGCTCTTCAACAGAATTTCTCAGAGCCATTAATTCACAACTGTGCAGAATATATCTCTAAAAGAAAGCTAGGATAAACAGTATTTCTCAACTACTGAGCCCCACCACTAATGCATAGCATAGGTCCTCGCAGAACCCTTTCACCACAGAACACTGTGCAGAACTGCTGTTCTTCAGGCCATGCCTTGAGAAAAGCACATCTTGGGCATACTCCAGAGAAATCTGCATTCGGCTTTAGAGAGCATACAGCTATTTTAATACAAGTGTACCCGATGTCTTAAAAATCCACAACTTCCCAAGCCAAAATAAATCAAGCCACTCAGTAAAGACTTAAATCAGCAAGGATTTGAAAACTGTGTCCCTGCCGGGCACAGTGGCTCATGCTTATAATCCCAGCACTTTGGGAGGCCAAGATAGGCGGATCACCTGAGGGCAGGAGTTTAAGACCAGCCTAGCCAACATGGTGAAACACCATCTCTACTAAAAATACAAAAAATCAGATGGGCATGGTGATGGGCGCCTGTAGTCCCAGCTACTCAGGAGGCTGAGGCAGGTGAATCACTTGAACCCGGGAGTTGGAGGTTAGCTGAGATTGCACCATTGCACTCCAGCCTGGGCAACAAGAGTGACTCTGTCTCAAAAAAAAAAAAAAAAAACGAAAACTGTGTCCCTGAGTCTAGATGGACAGTCTTTGTGGATCTCCCAAACAACTGGAGAGTGGCAATTCTCCTTATCTTATTCAGACAATAATGAAGGTAAGGTGAGCCTCAGCCTCCCTCCTCTGGAGTGTTTGTCCTACAGCTGACATCTTTGCTAGGAACAGAGAAGCAATAATTGAGTGCTTTAAGAGGCGGGCTCCTTGATCCCCGGATGTAATCCAGCATAGCTACAAGATAAGAGATAAGATCAAGCCAAAAAAAAGTTACTTAAGCAGAAGGGAATAAAGGCCACAAGGAGGTGATACCATGAGAAGCAGGGTTAAGATGAAAACCAAAAATTAAACATTCTAGAGAAAATTCTGCCTGGACTGGCCCAGTCCAATCTGTACCTCTTGCCCTAAATAAAAAAGCTGACACGTGCTTTGGTTCTGGCTAGAGCAGGCAATGTTTCTGGAACAACTTCACCTTGGTTACATATTTCTACTTTAAACATTCCAAAGTTGCTGAAGGCCTCCCAGGAGCATCTGCTCCTGTTTCTCAGGAGGGAGTTAGTTCCTGTGGAAAGTGTTTGTTTAGTTTGATTACAACTTTGAAGAGGGGTAGGAATTCTGGCTCAGAAGAATTTAATGGCCGGGGCCTTCTCTTACATAATTTGTAAACAAACAAAGTTTATCCCAGTGTGGGTCATTTGGCTCACTGGCTGGATTTAGAAAAATATATTCCTCATTCATTTGGGAGAAGCCACAGTAAGACCTGTCAATAACCAGAAATGTCCAAACCAGCCTATCACTCTATTGCCTAATCCTAAAGGACCAGGCTCAAGATAGCATACTTGCAATCTCCCTTCTGAAACCCAGGGCAGTCAACAGATGGAGCCCAAACTGAGGGGTTAGGGGCAGGACTTGAAAAGCAGCTGAGGAATTGCTCCCCAGAAGTTTCTAAATGCTCATGACATATATATATATATATCTCTCTCTCAGAAAAAAAAAAAAAAAGTGCTAACCAAGATCAAATGCCATACAGCAATTTTCTTCCAAGGTGTGATGAATGGTCAAGTGTATGAGTAGAGAGCAATTTGTTACTACTAACAGCTAAAGGCCAGAGTTGGCATGTGATTTATTTATCTTTAATAAAGTAAATTCAAGGTTGTCACTAGAACATCACTTACTCCCTTACATTCCAGGCTGTTCTCAGGAGAGGAGGGAATGCTGGAAAACTGCCCCCAAAAGAACCTCCTGACTGCTGTGCAATGAGTGCTGCAATTACATACCATGCTGCTGGAGGACCATAGGGCAGGAGGGAATTGCGTCACCAAAATGTGGCCAGGCACACAGACATCACCTATATTCTGGCTGTGGGACCACTGGTCTCTACGATAAAAGTCAAACACCCTTTTCCAGCATTCAAAGCCTCTCTTATCCCTCCCCTAACTTGCCCTCCAAAGTTCTTTCCCTCCCTGATTCCCTAGTTAGGGTGCTTCTTCCCCACTCCTGTTTCCATCTCCAGACATCCTTCAGAGGCACAGGTGCAGATCCTCGAGTCCCTCCAGGAATCTCATCCAGCCCTAAGCCCAGTGTGCAGATGTGGACACGGAGGCTTAGAAAGGTTGACTCTGACAGATCCCACTTAAATGACAGACCAGAGAGCAGAGCAGATCTCCTGTCTCCCAGCCACACCTCACTTGGCCTCTCCTTTCTCCCCACCCTGCCATGGGCACATTCGGTGCCAGGCAGCCTCCAGGTCTACACAAACTAGAAAAAGCTCCACTAGTTGCCAATCTTGCCTGGGTCTCAGCAAGAAATACCTTCCCCAAAGCAAGAGCCAGCAGGAGCAAATCCAAACACCAGTCTTCATTAAGAGTCCAGCTGGAGGTCCACCCCCAAGACCTTTCTCTGATTTCTAGGCACTTTCTCTGGGCCCCAGGCATTTGGCACTCAGCCTATGCATGTTATACTGTCACCATCTCAGGGATACATCTGACTTGCCCACTGGCCCATAAGCCCTCCCTCAACAGACACGCAGAAGGAGGCCGGCATTTACTTGGTGATTCTGTGAACACTATTCAGAAAATATCCAGTGCCATATCTATCAATTCTTGCCAGAAAATAAGAAGACATTAAGGCTGACACTCAGAAAGCAAACCACAGCCAGACACACCTTGAAACATCCAAAGCCTGTTGCAGTCCTCACTTTCATAACCAATAATTCAGTAACAAAGTGGACCATCATGGAGAGTTCAAGACTGCTTATATCCACAAGGAGAGGACTGAACTAAGTTACTTTGCTGTTTTTCTTACTATCTTCCAGATCCAAAGTCTAATAGAGAGGTGGGAGTGGTGCCTCATGCCTATAATCCCAGCACTTTGGGAGGCTGAGGTGGGCAGACCACTTGAGGTCAGGAGTTCAAAACCAGCCTGGCCAACATGGTGAAACCCCATCTCTACCAAAAACACATTAAAAAATTAGTAGGGTGTAGCAGTGGGTGCCTATAATCACAGCTTCTCAGGAGGCTGAGGCAGGAGAATCACTTGAACCCAGAGGGCAGAGGTTGCAGTGAGCTGAGATTGTGCCACTGTACTTCAGCCTGGGCGACAAGAGCAGAATTCCGTCTCAAAAAGTCTAATGGAGAAAATGAGGCTCCCAAATACAAATCAGGCCAGGTGCAGTGGCTCACATCTGGAATCCCATCACTTGGGGAGACCCTTGTCTCTAGAAAAAAAAAATTTTAATTAGCTGGGCATGACCAGACATGGTGGCTCACACTTGTAATCCCAGCACTTTTGGAGGCCAAGGTGGATTGCTTAAGCCCAGGAGTCTGCAACTAGCCTGAGCAACATGGTGGAACCCTTTCTCTTAAAAAAAAAAAAAAAAAAAATTAGCCAAGCATGCTGGTCACGCGCCTATAGTCCTAGGTACTCAGGAGGCTGAGGCAGAAGGATCTCTTAAGCTGGGTGGCAGAGGCTGCAGTGAGCTAAGATCATGACACTGCACTCCAGCCTGGATGAAAACAAGTTTCATCAGATTCATTGTATGAATGAGGAAAGCACGTGGGCTAAAGGAAGGCACTGTTTTCTTTTCACTGAACTGCATTTCTAGGAACATAAGCATGCAGACCTGATTTGCAGAGTCACTCTGTATTAGCAAGGGCAAGTTTTGTTTGGATTATTTTCTGACCAAAAAAAAAAATACAACGAAAATCATCCTGGTCTGAAGGCAGAGTCTACAGAAGGGTTAGTAAACAGGCCTAACACGCCCCCAGGAGAGGTCCATGCACAAAAGCTGTTGGCTCCAAGTTTATGTCCATTCCCAAAGAGTAAGTTTTCCATAGGTAGCAACAAACAGTTAAGATCAGGAAGGGCTTGGAAGCTCTAAAAAGTGGCTTAAAATCAAAAAAGTTTCTTCAGACAAGTGTGCCTAAAAAACTCAATGGAGAGACACCAGGCCATCTGGGGGGACCAATGGTCTCTACTAGACCAATAGTTTCATCTTTGCTCTCCACCCAGATGAATCTAATCACTGCTTTAAAAAACACAAACTGAAAGCACAGGTCTTATCACTGTATTACTAATTTAGCAGGCCTTCTTTTTCTTTAGCAAAAGCAAATTTGCATCCAACTGACGTGCACATCCAGCAATTCAGCTAATCCTAAAGAGGGGAGAGCCAAGGCAGGATGGATTTTGCTTCTGTTCTTAGTTTTGACATCCAGGGAATGGGGGGACATGCCCCATATGACATGGCGTAAATGATGCTCCATAAGGATCATTTAAAAAAAGCAAATATCATCACATACAGACCCCAGTGATACTAATTCAAACCTATTGGACTTCTTTTTGTCTAAAGGTTGCTAGTTAGTGATTCTCACATATCCCCACCAAAAGTGACTTGCACATGGCCCAACACTGGTTCAAGATGTGTTTCTAGATGTTACTCTTCCACAGCATGATTGGCATGCAACATACACCAAGGACAAAAGGAGGCCATTGAGACTCCCAGGAGAAGTTAAGTTAACATAGAGGGTTGTTGAGGGTTATTTGGAAAGAAAGCTGGGCTTCACTTCATTCTCAATCACTTTATGGAGATGACTTGCAGCCAATTTCCATTGCATGCTGCATTTTCTCTGGCATTTCGCCTTCTTCTGAACCATCTTTTCAGTTGTTGTTTTAGCTGAACAGAAGCTAGTTTTAATGTGAAATTAAATATGCTATTTAAAGAAAGCATAGATAACAGAGTTGAATATAAATGACCCACTCCAGTGGTCCCTCCAGAGCCAAATCAAAAATTAACATTATTTTTATGGTCCAAAAGTAGAGCATGATGTTAGCTTTAAATCAATAGCGCATTTAGAAAATACCCACTTCCCACTAAAGGCCTGCTTGCTAATTCAAAATGAAAGACATAGAAATGACCTCAAATCTATTTCAGAGGTTTGTAACTATACAAAGACAACCACAAATGTTTTTCAATTGTATCTTTGTTCTAGATTAAATATGTTACCAATCAACTCAGCAAGTGAAAGTATGCTGACACCACTCCACCATGTGCTGTGGGCAGGGAAAAAGTTCTACCATACAACCATCCCCACTGATTGCAAAGAGGTAGGGGGGTGTGGAGAATGGGACTTATGTTTCAAGATAGCTGGTGACTCAGACAATGAAACTCTGCAGAGAAAAAAGCTAGTGCCAGTAATCAAATCTGAATATGGTGCTGGGTTGGAAAACCAAATCAAAGCAAAATCTTATCAACAAATCCCCAAGGAACCAGACCATGAAAGGCACGGACACCATCTGGGCACTGTGGGGACCCATGCGGCCACCACCTGCTCCCTCAGTGAGTTGCTTGTACATTCTCAAGGACCGTAACGTTCTCATGTAGAAGGGATCAGAAAAATTAGAGGAAATTAGATAAGATTAAAATGAGAGTTGAAGGACAGCACAAGGCCATATAAGATAAATGGTCAAATGCAATATGGCTGTGCCATTTGGCACCTTGGCATTTTACATGAAAATGACTCCGTGAAAATCTTTCTTCAGGTGGCAATTAACATTTTAGCTCAAATTCTCCCATTAAGGGAAAGAGAAAATTGGGGGGTGATGGGGAGCTGGCAGCAATCAGTGTGATCCAGTGGCTCTGCCAGCACAGGGTAAGCACTCAATTCGTATCTGCTGAATGAAAGAAAATAAAAATCCAAGCCAGTGGCTCTGCCTGAGTTCCTAGTCAGCACCAGCACGTCTCTCTGCTGTAGCTGCCAAGTTGTCTTCTAATAGCTGGTTTACCTGATGCTTTCTTGCAGGACTACAAACTCTTTGAGAGTGACAATTCTGTGGCAGCAACAGACACCAACCGAACATGTGTTAAGCACTTAATGTACACCTTACATATATATTATCTAATTTTCACAGTCCTTTGGAGGTACAAGCTATCTGTCCCATGTTATAGATGAGGAAGCGGATATTCAGAGCAGTTGGATGACCTGGCCAAGGTCACAGAGCTGGCAGTGGCAGAGCTGAGATGCAAACCAGGCATATCTGGCCCCAGGGATGTGCTCTCCGCCACTGTGCCCCTTACATAGCAAGAGCCTGGTCAGCTCTGAACTCCCAGAATGCAATATACAGTGGATTTTAGCCTTGGGAAGTTTCTGTTTTGTTTTGGAGACAGAATATCACTGTCACCTAGGCTGGAGGGCAGTGGTGCCATCTTGGCTCACTGCATGCAACCTCTGCCTCCCAGGCTTAAGCAATCATCCCACCTCAATCTCCTGAGTAGCTGGGACTACAGATGTGTACCACCCCACTCGATTAATTTTTGTATTTTTTTTTAATAGAGATGAGGTTTGCCGGGCGCGGTGGCTCAAGCCTGTAATCCCAGCACTTTGGGAGGCCAAGGCGGGTGGATCACGAGGTCAAGAGATCGAGACCATCCCGGTCAACATGGTGAAACCCCGTCTCTACTAAAAATACAAAAATTAGCTGGGCATGGTGGCGCACGCCTGTAGTCCCAGCTACTCGGGAGGCTGAGGCAGGAGAATTGCTTGAACCCAGGAGACGGAGGTTGCGGTGAGCCGAGATCGCGCCATTGCACTCCAGCCTGGGTAACAAGAGCGTAACTCCGTCTCAAAAAAAAAAAAAAAAAAAAAATAGAGATGAGGTTTCACCATGTTGTTCAGGCTGGTCTCAAACTCCTAAACTCAAGAAATCCACTTGCCTTGGCCTCCCAAAGTGCTGGGATTACAGGCGTGAGCCACCATGCTCAGCCTCTAGAGGATTTTTTAGCTCTAAGAGGTTAGCATACTGCCACTGGATTTACCTGCCTCCAACTACCTAATGGTGAGGCTATAAGACACAGTCCTGAGCTCCAGGCCAGCTTCTCCATTCACTAACTATGTAAACATCTCTGCACTTTAGTGTCCTCATCTAAAAAAACAGACATGAAATGTCTTATCGCTCAGAATCCTCTTAAGGATCAAGTGAGAAAAACAGTATAAAGTCCCAAGAATAGTGTCTTACACAGTATTCATTCATTCACACATTTCATCAACCACCTATGAGACCTTCAGCACTAAAAGGCTTTCATGTAGTAGGAGGCACAGCTAGCAATGATGGAAGAAGTCATGAAATCTTTTGGCCTTCTATCTCCCAGGCCCAGGTCAGTAACAGCAGCTGAGAATTCGATAATTTGGATTGTTTCACAAGCAGAATGTTTATCCAGAGGCCAGGATGGAAGAAGCCTGTCCTCTGTTCTACCATTTGTTTTAATTGGTATAAAGTTTCCTTTTTCTTTTTCTTAATGGTTTAACAAATCTACATCGCAGCCCTGTTTTTCCATCCCTGAGACAAAAATCTTTGATTCTCTGTTATTTTTAGCCAAGAAGTCTAGCAGAGCCAAACAGAGCAAGCCTGAAATGATCAGGAGAGAGCTCTATCTGAATTTCCTGCTCCAGTTATAACAGTATCTGCAAAAGATACATTGGAAATCATAACTTGCTGAGGCCCCATCAATGTCAATGCAGGCAAGCACAGTAGGGTAGTACATCCTGGTCATCCATAAGGAGACACCTTCAAGGCCAGGTGAGGTGGCGCACACCTGTAATCTCAGCACTTTGGGAAGCCAAGGCAGGGGATTGCTCGAACCCAGGAATTCAAGACCAACATGGGCAACAAAATGAGACTTCATCTCTACAAAAAATTGAAAATATTGGCCGGGCGCTGTGGCTCACGCCTGTAATCCCAGCACTTTGGGAGGCCAAAGCAGGCGGATCATGAGGTCAAGAGATCAAGACCACCCTGACCAACATGGTGAAACCCCAACTCTACTAAAAACACAAAAATCAGCTGGGCGTCGTGGCACGCGCCTATAGTCCCTGGCACACGCCTATAGTCCCAGCTACTCAGGAGGATGAGTCAGAAGGATCACTTGAACCAGGAGGTGGAGGTTCCAGTGAGCCGAGATCGCGTCACTACACTCCAGCCTGGTGACAGAGCAAGACTGTGTCTCAAAAAAAAAAAAAAATTAGTTGGGAGTGGTAGCACATACCTGTAGTCACAGTTACTCAGGAGGCTGAGGCAGGAGGATCACTTGGGGAGATCAAGGTTATAGTGAGCTATGATCACTGCACTGCACTTCAAGTCTGGGTGACGAGCAAGACCCTGTCTCAAAAAAAAGACACCTTCACACAATGCCCAGGTCTCCATGATAGCCTGAAAGCTTTCAGGTCAGCCAAGAACAGATTCCTGAGCCAGATTAGAAAAAAAATCAGCCTGAAGAAAGTCAAGGGATGAACAGAAGTGCCTTAAGCAATCTCAAGCAGGCAGGATGATACAGAGAGGTAGCCTTTATCAAAGAAGCAAAAAGAAGGGTCAATCTCATGTGTGTTGTGAATGCAGCCAAAGAGCCTTCACCAAAGCTGCAAAGGAAACAAAAATAAACTAAACAGGATAAAAGGAAAGCTGTTGCACGAGGAAGAACTTTTGCTCCAGTTAAAAAAGAGAGAGAAGAAAAAGAAAGCACACACTGAAATGATCTAAAGCTGCCTATAAATATTTGGGAACATCAAAGGCGGTCCTGTTAAATTAAAAATGCTGTCACACAGATAGGAACTAGCCTCTAGCACTGCCAGCTTCAACATGTGAGCCTGTGATCTGAGGAGCGAAGGCTCAGCTCCTCAAGAAATCTGATTCACTAAAGAAAAAAGTGAAGGAGCAGTTGAGTTTTAATAAGGGCATTAAATACCTTAGGAATGAGCTAATTAGAGTTTAACTCTTTCAAGATTGTTTGAGCTCTTAAGAATGCTGTAATGTAAGCTCCCTCCAGAATCTAGTTAAATCGGTCTCGAAACCTGCAACGTAAAAGAACAGTATTAAAATAGCACCTTAGGACTTCAAAGCTGATCGATCCCACCAGGTCACTCAGACTTAAAGACAGAGGCCAAGTGAAGAGGAGCCAAGGTTAACTAGGAGTTGTTTTCTGGGGTGAAGTTAGGTTGCTTGCTTATTTACAGGAATTTTTTTCCCCAGTGTACACTAGATAAGAACAAGCTCACTCTCTAATGCCAGATTAATTCTGCCACCCTGTGAGTATGCCCTTTACCCAAGACACTTTAAGGAGAGAGACAGGGTGTTGAGCGGGAAGGTCCACTGACCTCTCTCGCTTGCTAGCTAGCTCACTCACAGGCCACACAAGAAATTCTAGCTGAACCTCCCAGACATACTCAAGGTCACCACGGGAAGTCACCCAACAGTTTTCCCTATACAAATTCTGGGTCAGAATCCCAAGGAATCCAGGACGAGTTCCCAGTTAGGAAAGTTCCATCAAGACGGCAAATCCTTCCTTTGGTCTTGACACAGGAAGGAGCAGAACCTCTTGGGGAAAACACACACCTTCAGAAAGGGGCATCTTTCTATCATCCAGTTTCAGGAATGTTAGAGGAGGAGGTAGACAGTGATGGAACTCACCTTCTCCATTCAAGGAGAGAAATGCAGAAGCCCGTCTTGGTGTGGGGGGTCAGGAGAGGGAGGGGATTTAAAAAAAAACATAATGCTCTCCAATCATTCCCATTTTTAGAAAAAGTCCATGTGTCTAATTTGGGGGGGTTAAGATTAATAAAGTATTTGCTTTGGCAAAATCACACATTGGATCAAACCAAGCACTGAAGTCACCTGTGTAATTAGGCCCGCAGAGCACAGCCTTAGTACATCCACGCAGCATTTCACACATCCAGCTAGATCCTGAGGCGCAAACAGCCACCTTCCTTTCCTTGGGAGCAACTCGGAACAACAGTCAGGCTGGCCTGGAAACACGCTGGACTCAGAATTTACGTCCAGCTGTGCATGTGTGTGTCTGTGTGTGCACACATGCCCCGCTGACAGAGTTTCAGGCCTGGGCAATGATAGCTGTATAGAGTAGGGATGAGCAGGTGAAGCTACAGCAAAGTATCCCTCCCAGGAAATGGAGGAAACCAGGAATTGGAGAAATGAGCAGCCTTTACCTCTTGCAAACAGCCAGTATGGGGAGCCCACGGACCTCACACTAGGAGAGAAGGGACCACAGGTGCAAGTAGAAAGACGCTAAGCATGTTAAAAAAAAAAATTCCTATGGTATGATCACTTCTCTTCTCAGTAAATGGCATTTTTGGATTCCTTTAACTTTGATAAGCTACCATAAGAATTTCCAACCATTTGGGAACTACAACATAAACGTTAGGTATATGTGAAGAGCAGCATGAAATTATGTATCTTCTTCAACCTCATCCCCGCTAAACACAAACTGCATGCTGACAGTAACTCATGTAATCCTCATAACAACGCTAGGAAAAATTTATCTGCATTTTACAGGTGCAGAAACTGAAATCCAGAGAGGCAAAGCCACCTTTCCACAGCAGGTAACTGGCGAAGTCCATATTCAAACCCAAGTGGTCTGGCTCCAGAATCAGCACTCTGCAGCCTCTCCCATCATCAAAGGAAACCCAGAACCAATTTGTTCTGCAAAGTTTACAACGTGCTTAAGGAACTTGGTGAAAAACACAAAAAATTAGCAGGGCGCCTGTAGTCCCAGCTACTCAGGAGGCTAAGGTGGGGGATCATTTGGCACAGGATGGGGAGGTTGCAGTGAACCAAGATCGCATCACTGCACTCCTGCCTGGGCAACAGAGTGAGACCCCATCTCAAAAAAAGAAAAAAAAAAAAGGCCTGGCAAATGCTGGGTGTCTGCATAGCAAAGTGGAAAACTACTGCTCTGTCCTCCCAACTCCTCTTAAATACAGTTGGTTAAACGTTGTAGTTTGAAGAACTAAAGAGAACTTATACCCACACCAGGTTATTGAAACTTAACTTGTCAAGCACAGTGGCTCACACCTGTAATCCAAGCACTTTGGGAGGCCAAGGTGGGTGGATCACCTGAGGTCAGGAGATCAAGACCAGCCTGGCCAACACAGCAAAACCTGTCTCTACTAAAAATACAAACATTAGCTGGGCATGGTGGCGCACACCTGTAATCCCAGCTACTCCAAGAGGCTGAGGCAAGAGAA
>NW_016107573.1:116030-117205 GCF_001604975.1 Cebus imitator | reverse complement strand
GCCCGGCAAAAAAAAAAAAAAAGTTAACTTAAAACTTGGTGATTAGGAATACCCACAAAATAGCAGTGCTATTTCTGTACCACAAAAGGCCCATCCACCAGCCTGGGCAACCTGGCAAAACCCCATCTCTGCTAAAAATACAAACATTAGCTGACTGTGGTGACATGCGTCTGTAATCCCACCTACTCAGGAGGCTGAGGCAGAAGAATCACTTAAATCCGGAAGGTAGAGGCTGCAATGAGCTGAGATCAAGCCACTGCACTCCAGCCTGGGTGACAGAGAATAGACTTCCTCTTGGGGGGTGGGGGGGATGAAGAGGCACTAGAACAGCAGATGCCACCCAAAAGTCACATCCCACTCTGCCATTCTGGGCTCCCATCTGGCTTACTGGACCTTATAATTCCTTTCCAGACATTTTACTGTACAACACCAAGTACTATAGAATTAATCATGCAAGGCACCATTTGCAAAGAGGCAACAGCATTCCAATGTGAGATGCCAGGGACGTTTCCTTCCTCTCATCCCAGTTCTGTCTGCCGAAGCTTATGAACAGGACATCCCAAGATCCCATTTATGGGTGATAGCACCTTCGACTGTGGTCTTTGCTTATGTACAAGAATAGGGAGGAGCAAGGAAATCCCTTCTTGGTGTAGGGGAAAGTGAGGAATGTAGATAAAGAGCTAGGGGAGGAGGAGTCCCCCATTTATTCTTCCTATTTTTCTTTCCCTTCTCCCTCCCCTAATCAGCCATCACTAGGTTAGTTACCAGAGGGCAAGGGAGGTTGGCAGGAGTTGAGAAAAGGGGGTCTGTAATAGGAAGAGACAGAAGATCCCTGTTTACCCTCCAACAAGTAGGGAAGAAATTCACACATGAAAGGCCCACCATATAACTTCCACACCATTGCAAGAGGACAATTAAAACTGCCTTGCAAAAGTAAATTAAGTATCGCTTGAGCCCAGGAGTTCAAGACCAGCCTGGGCAACATAGTGAGATTTCATCTCTATGAAAAATAAACAAAATTAGCCAAGCATGGTGGTGGTGCATGCCTGTGGTCCCAGCTACTTGGGAGGTTGAGGTGGGAGGATCATTTGAGCCTAGGAGGTGGAGGCTAAAGTGACCTAAGATCACACCACTGCACTTTAGCCTTGGCAACAGAGTGAGACTCTGTCTCATAA
>NW_016107573.1:113742-115609 GCF_001604975.1 Cebus imitator | reverse complement strand
AAAGAAAGAAGGAAGGAAAGAAAGAAAGAAAGTTAACTAATGCTATCTGAGCATATAGTAAGAATTATAGTTTTCTACAGCATCTTCTTGCAGGGAACATATAGGAAATTTTACTTGGAATATTCAAAACTATTCTGCCCCCATCCCATTGCTGTTTCAGAGCTTTCCCCTTCCAAAAACAAGGTTGGTATGGCAACCAGTGCCCCAGTCACCGTGGTCCCTAACCACATCCGCCGGGGGTTGGCATGCTGAGACATGTGCCAACTCTGTTGTCTGTAGGGCACTCCTGGCCACAGTACACAGCAAGCTATAATCAAGTCAGAAACCACCACATTCGTATAGAACTCGGCTCAACATAAATATTCATTAAATGTAAAAAACTATGGTGATGCAATGTTGAGACTGCAAATTTAAACACAAGAGTCAGGAAATGCAAAAATTACCACTGCCAATGGAACTTGAAATCACCCACCCGGCACATTTTATACCACAAGTGTGTTTATATGTGTCCTAGAGATTTAAACCTAATAACACCAAAACTTCAAAACTAGGTATTATCTCTTCATTTAATTCCTAGGATGAGGGTGACATTTATTGATGGGCATTAAAGCATTTCTGCAGTGAACATGCATGAAAAGGCAGCCTGAAAACCCTCTAGCACAAGTGAAATATAACATATCACATATTCTGGAATACTCCTGAAGGTCCTGATGCCCACGTAATCACCACTGTTCCATAAAAACAGCAACAGTAACCAAAAAAAAAAAAAAAAACTTCAACATGCCAACATATATAGAACTAAGCAATAATTTAATAATTTCCCAAATGCTTACAGTCAGCCCCATAAAGACTAGAAAATCAAATGTTTGCTAAACTAAAATCTAAAATTCTCTCGCATGTAGCCTGTTAGTCTCTTTAGAAATACTACTACAGTCCTTTTAAATTCTGCTTCCCACACAGCACTTAAACACAGGATCAAGGCCCATGCCAGAGCTCCCAAAGGGAAAAAAATTGGGCGGAAGCAGTATCGTACAAATTTAAGTAAGAACTCATGTACACTTGTTTCTGATGGGTCATTCTGAAGCTGCATACAACTTCTGCTGTTTCTCCAAAAGTCTCAGTGTTTTAAGTGACACAAAAAAAATTATATTTTACATATTTAAATAAAACCCATCCCCAGAAGTCTACAGTCAGGCTGTGATATTCTCTTCTCCAGTGTGTTCTGAACAATGTTCCCAGGGCAGGCAAAAGCCAGGCTGGAAGGAGCTAGAGGGTGTCACCTCCTCATACCACCTCCTTTCTCCAGACCTCCAGGAAGCACAGGCAAGGTGAAATTATTCTGAGAGTCTGGACTATCCCAACTACCTGGAATAATCCTAGGACACAGCCATGTCTGAAAACTGCTTGCAAATAGTTGCAACAATCATAGAAAGTTCTCCCTCAAAAAGCCAAGTCTTGGGTGGGCACAGTGGCCCATGCTTATAATCCCAGCACTTGGGGAGGCTGAGGTGGGTGGATCATCTGAGCTTAGGAGTTCAAGACCAGCCTGGGCAACATAGCAAAACCCCATCTCTACCAAATATACAAAAAATTAGCCAGGCATGGTGATGTGTGCCTGTGGTCCCAGCCAGCTACTCGGGAGGCTGAGGTGGGAGGATCATTCGAGCCTAGAAGGTGGAGGTTGCAGTGAGCCAAAATCGCACCACTGTACTCCAACCTGAGTGACAGAGTGAGACTCCATCTGAAAAAAAAAGAAAGAAGCCGGGCGCGGTGGCTCACGCCTGTAATCCCAGCACTTTGGGAGGCCGAGGCGGGTGGATCACGAGGTCAAGAGATCGAGACCATCCTGGTCAACATGGTGAAACCC
>NW_016107573.1:107114-113562 GCF_001604975.1 Cebus imitator | reverse complement strand
AAAAAAAAAAAAAGAAAGAAAGAAAAAAAGCCAAATCTTTTTTTCTGCTGGCCACATTAACATCCCTTTCACATCCCTCTTACTGTGCTATCCCAAAGTAGTATGATCTAATTCCAGTTCAGTAAATAATTTACATGCAAGGTAATAGGGAGATGGAGTGCTCTGGTTCAAAGCAACACACTGGTGGAACCCAGAAAAAAGCTTCATGGGAAGAACTGAAAGTTTGGCTGCAGATGAGAGAAGTTAGGACAGGAAAAAGACAGTGAAAAGCAAAGATGCAAGTCAAAAATGTGGAGGTGAAGGCATGTATTCCAGTAGGCAATCCAAAAGGAAAGGCACAGGCAGGATGTGGTGGCTCACACCAGTAACCCCAGCACTGAGCTGAGGCAGGTGGATCACCTGAGCTCAGGAGTTATAGACCAGCCTGGGCAACATGGTGAAACCCTGTCTCTATTAAAAATACAAAAATTAGCAGAGGGTGATGGCACATTTCTGTGGTCCCAGCTGCTTTGGAGGCTGAGGCAGAAGGACTGCTTAAGCCCAGAAAGAGGAGGCTGCAGTGAGCCAGGACTGCACCACTCCAGTCCAGACCGGGAGACAGAGCGAGGCTCTGCCCTGTGCTCAAAAAAAAAAAAAGAAAAAAAATAATAAGAAAGAAAAGCACAGAGAGAGGAAAGCCCAGGACCCATTCAGGAACAAGGGCAGCAACACACAGACCCCATCCCAGAGGCAACAATGAGAGACTGAGGCAGCTAGGTCACCTCTTTACTCAGCTCAGTAGTAAGCAACAGAACACCACGAAAGATTTTGATCAAGAGACTGATATGACCAAATATTACTTTAGAAGGATGAATCTGAAGGGAAGGGAAGAACTGATGGGAAGAAAGAGAATGTGAGAACCGACTGCAATGGCACATGCCTGCACAGTCCTAGCTACTCGTGAGGCTGAGATGGAAGGATTGCTTGAGCCCAAGAGTTGAAGTCCAGTCTGGGCAACATAGTGAAACCTAGTCTCTTTTAAAAATAAATGAAGAAAAATAAAAGACAAAAGAGAGAGAATAAAAGACAGGGAAACGGCTTGGGCAACATCAGGCATGAAAAGGGAAGTGAGCAAGGGGCAGAGCAAGTCAAGCACTGTCTTGAAGATACCACCATTTCCCTTGAACTCAGCCACAAGCTACCTTTATTCAAATTTTGAAGTAGCTTTTCAAGTCAACCTTGCAACATTCTTTACAAGCCATTAGTTGTCTGCTCACCACCTACTCTAAGACTGCGGCACTTTCTGAAAAGATGTCAAGTCTCCAGCTACCCAGCGATATTCCAGAAATCCCATAAAGGTGCTAAACATACAATGTCAAATGCATTTAAGGAAAAGTATACAAATTAGGTACAAAGAAAGGCATTTTCAGGCAGGGCCCAGTGGCTCACGCCTGTAATCCCAGCACTTTGGGAGGCTGAGGCGGACAGATCACTTGAGGTCAGGAGTTCGAGACCAGCCTGGCCAACATGGTGAAACACTGTCACTACTGAAAGTATAAAAATTGGCCAAATGTGATGGTGGGCGCCTGTAATCCCAGCTACTCAGGAGGCTGAGGCAAGAGAATCGCTTGAACACAGAAGCGGGGAGGTTGCAGTGAGCCGAGATCACAATACTTCACTCCAGCCTGGGCAACAGAACAAGACTCTGTCTCAGACCACCTGAACAGCAGACAGCCTTCTGCGGGCAGAATCCAGAAAAGGCTCTTCCAAAGGAAAGGATGAACCAAGATACTGGAAATGAAAGTATACCAGGAAACCTCAAGCGCCAGGCACATGGAAGATTTTCTGGAGCTCAACCATCACAGCAGAATGCTGTTCTAGAAAGACCACCCCCAGAGAATCCCAGGATCTGAGTTCTAATCCCAGCTCTTAAGATCAAAGGCTAGAGGCCCTTGCCCACAGTTCCCTCAATGCAAAAGGAGAGCCGATTCACAGCATTTTCAAGGTGCCCTTCAGCACAGTTAAGTCTCAGATTTAGAGAAACCATGGAACCAAAAAGAGAAAAGGGGCAAAGATCTTTACGAAGGCACAGGCCAATGGCTCCAGACTTAAGCCTTCATCAACACCTACTTCAAAGTAAAAAGAGCCCTCTGGTCCAATTCAGGTTGGTTGAAGAAGGGGAGAAAAGAGACTCGCCAAGCATAAGTTAAAAGCTTTCAACTTCGAAATTTCCAGAGACAGAAAGGGTAGCCAACTCCAATGCCTACAGGGCCAGGCATTGGTAAATGGAATTGTCAATGTGGGAAGTGGGCTCGGGCAATGTAAAAGGGACTTGTGACTGGAAAGCCTGTGCCCCTGCTGAAGGGGGTAGCTGGCACTCCACTATGGCAGGCTATTGCCACATGGGACTATAAACCCACTGTTGTCAGATCCTTTAATTTTTTTTGGAGAAGAGCCCATTTTCATGTAAAATTTCTAGATTTTTAACAGAGATGGAACAAAATCCCTGGAAGCTGTTTTCAGCCCATAGCCTTGCTGCTTAGATGCACCCCTGAGAGTCTGGTGTTTGGCTCAACTTGCATCTCTGCCCACCACCAACTGACAGTGTCACTCTGAATTCGAGGACAGATTCATTTGTCCTTTCTAAATCCAGCCTGTTCAGAAGCAGAGAGCCTACTCTACAGGAAAGAGGCAGGTCAGAAACCAGCAACTAAAGCAGCACCCTCCTGGGCAACAATCTGCTGCCACAGGGTGTGATGACAGCACAGTGGTCCCCATCATGAGGCCTCCAAGCATGGCCATCTGCCTAGAGAGGCGCCGTGTTCCTCCCTAGAACACAAGGGCAACCTGCTGCTCCTGAATCATGCTCTGATACACCTACAAGGGAGGCACCAAGATGCCACGCCAGGTACCTTCCCTTCAGTGCAGATATTAGTCAAAACTCAGATCCTCGTGGCAGACCAAAAAAAGTCAGTATTTTCCTATTTGCTAAATGACAGGAATATATAGCCTTTCACTTTCATGACATTTTATTTTTTTAAGAAACATACAGCGCGAGGCACAGCAGTTTACGCCTGTAGTCTCAGCACTTTGGGAGGCCAAGATGGGTGAATTGCTTGAGCCCAGGAATTTGAGACCAACCTGGGCAACATTGTGAAACCCCATTTCTACAAAAAAAAAAATTACTTGAGAGGCTGGGACAAAAGGATCGCTTGAGCCTGAGATTTCAAGGTGCAGTAAGCCAAGATCAAGCCACTGCACTCCAGCCTGGGCAATAAAGCAAAACATACTATCTGTTGTGAGCAGGGGTGCTGTGTGGAAACATACATGGTAACCTGGTAGGAGAGTATAAACTAGACCACTCCTGTAGAGCAATCTAAAAATATGTAGCAAAAGCCTCCAAATTGTTTATACCACTTAACTCAGTGAACCTAATTCTAGAAATCCTATGAAAATAACCAAGACAGGCCAGGCACGTGGCTCATGCCCGTTAATCCCAGTACTTTGGGAGGCCAAGGCAGGTGAATTTCTTGAGCTCACAAATCAAGACTAGCCTGGGCAACATGGAGAAACTCGATCTCTACAAAAAATACAAAAATTAACTGGGTGTGGTGATGTGCACCTGTAGTCTCAGCTACTGGGGAGACTGAGGTGGGAGGATGGCTTGGGCCCGGGAGGCAGAGGTTGCAGTGAGCCAAGATCCTGCCACTGCACTCCAGCCTGGGAGACAGAGCTAGACCTTGTCTCAAAAAAAAAAAAAAAAAGAAGAAGAAGAAAAAGAAAGAAAGAAAATAACCAAGGCTGGCACAGTGGCTCACACCATTACCTGCAAGGCTCACTGCAGCCTCAGCCTCTCTGGAATAAATCAGAGAAATAACATCTGAAAAGCACTAAATATATCATGGGTGCATAAAACCTACATTTCTTCTCTATATGGTATCTACAGTAGATATTCAATAAATGTCTGCTGACCAGATAGCATATTCAAATTAACTCAAGTAGAAAATTAAGTTGTAATCAAATTCTTACCATGCTGGATGGGACCTTACACACACCTAATTGAGTACTGTTCCACTCTTATTTTTTTAAATGCAGACACTTCTGCACCAAGAGAAGTCCCCATTCTAACATATGGTTTCCCATCAAAATTCTAGGATCAAACTTTGTTTTCACAGAATCAACACTATACTGAGTTTCTAAACAACTATATTAAAATGGCTGTTGGGGAGAGAAGGAAATTAATATCAAGTCTTACAACACATCTTAAGGGCAATAAAAATAAAATGCTGTCCTTTGAACCACAATGGGCCAGCTGACCTTATTCTTTTGACACTATCGTTGAGTAAACAGAGCCACTGAAAGTCAGATTTTAAAACATCTCATTCAAGCTACAAATAGAACAAAGAACCTCTACTCTTTACCTCCTTCCTATGCTGTTAGAAAGGTATAAAGGCACCTCTCCTCAAAGGGGTTATCAGCTTTAACCTCAAAGGTAGGTAAAAATTAGGTGGAAGGCGAGAATGCTCATACAGTGACAGACAATAGGCTGCTCGGGTCTAAACTTAGCACCAGGTCCAGATTCCCTCTCCCAGGTATTCTTCAGCATCCTACATGCTGTTTCCTACCAGATAGGACATGTCCCACTGTATGTAAGGTAACACCATTTGCTTGCTGTCTGGCCACTTACATTCAGCTGCCTGCAGGCAGGGACCAAGTCCCACTCATGTGTTCACTGCCTTGCCCCACAAAGGATCTGATGGACAGGGGGCACCACTGAATGTTTGCCAACTGAGGAATATAGCACTCACAGTAAGTTTTAACAACCAGGAGGAGGCAATGAGCCTGTGCAAAGAAAGAAAGGCCACAAACATGGGACATGGGACATGACCTCTTTGGAGAAAGACGTGCAGACTCCCAAATTACTATACAAGTCAGCCACAGGAAGGAGGTGTGTCTCACACCAGAAATCCCTTTAAATGCCAGAAAACTACAGCCGTTCCAGCTTACCCAATAGCTGAAAATAACAGAAGTGCCATCAAGTGACAGTTGTATACTTCAAGTCACTGGTCCCTCTTCCCGAATTTGGCAGATTGGCTCTTTATGGAAAAAACAGGTTAGAAGGAGACTTCTGTGATTTAAAAAAAGAAAGAAAGAAGAAAAGAAAGGAAGGAAAGACATCTTTGTAAGGATAGGGGATTTTCTCAGTTGAAGTCATAGATTTATTTCTTGGTCAATCATTTTGGGTTTAAACTCAACTCTAAATTCCACATCAGTTCCTATAACCTCACATAAAAAGGGTGAAGTGAAGCAGTCTTGTGAAAACAGAAATGGCTTAGAATCAGACCAGGATTTGAACCTCAGCTGCAGTAATGACTTGCTCAGTGACTCTGACAAGTGATTTTACCTCTCTGCGCTTGGCTTCCTCATCTGAAAACCTGGCACATGCCATCTACCTTGTCTGTTACATGTGAGCAAAGCATGGTGCCCAGTGCCTGGCACACAGTAAGCACTTGATCATTAGGAGCTATTTTTAAAAGCTCTGACAAGGAGGAAGACTCAGAGACTCAAAATCTAAATTAATTAGAGGAGAAAAGCAACCTCTTAAACCCAATATACAATTTAAGAATGCCTGGCTTTCCTCAATTATACATCTGATCACAAAGCATGCCCTGTATTTGGTATTCCCTGCTACACTCAGCCAGGGTACAGCCAGGGGTAACAGAAGGGTTCCATGCCTGGGAGTCAGAGGACCCAAATAATAATCCTGGATCATCTCTACCTTATCATGTGACCTTCAGCAAAGTACTCCTCTGGGTTTCAGTCTCCTTTCTAATACATTAAAGAACTGAATCTGGTTCTTTTGATTATGAAGATTTATTTAAATGTCATTTTTGTCACAAATTAGAAGTCCAAATTATCCAGACTTGGGAAAACACTAGCAAGAAGCAAACTTTTGGCCAGATATGGGGGCCCTCACCTGAAATCCCAGAGTACTGAGAGGCCAAGCCAGGAGGATCACTTGAGGCCAGGAGTACAAGATCAGCCTGGGCAACATAACAAGATCCTATAACTACAAAAAACTTAAAAACTAGCTGGGTGTGGTGGCAAACACCTGTCATCCTAGCTACTGGGGAAGCTGAGGCCTAAGGACTGCCTGAGCCCAGGAGTCCGAGAGTACAGTGAACTATGATCATACCACTGTGCTCTAGCCTGGGCAACACAGTGAGACCCTGTCAAGAAAGCCAGAAAGCAAGCCAGACAGACAGAGAGAAAGAAAGACAGAAAGCAAGCAAGCAAGAAAGAAAAGTTTTTCGGGCCGGGCGCGGTGGCTCAAGCCTGTAATCCCAGCACTTTGGGAGGCCGAGGCGGGTGGATCACAAGGTCAAGAGATCAAGACTATCCTGGTCAACATGGTGAAACCCCGTCTCTACTAAAAATACAAAAAATTAGCTGGGCATGGTGGTACGTG
>NW_016107573.1:103669-107024 GCF_001604975.1 Cebus imitator | reverse complement strand
GAGGTTGCGGTGAGCCGAGATCGCGCCATTGCACTCCAGCCTGGGTAACATGAGTGAAACTCCGTCTCAAAAAAGAAAAAGAAAAGTTTTTCACATGGCATATATTTAGATTAATGATGATACTGAATGCCAACCCCTTATTGTTACTCCCAGGGACACTGGAAATTCAGGAGTCTTTCCTTCCATAACCTATCTATTTTAAGGCTTTGTCAATATTCAGTTTCATCAGGAAAAGAACACCTTCAGACTTTTCTTATGCCAGGTGTCCTGCCTTGGAATACAAACACCCCACACCGATCAGTTTCATACAAGCTGGTATTATAATACCAGTGGGTCTATGGGAGCCAGAGGGAGAGAGCCATCCTTTCCCTCCAAGCAAGTTTCTGGTAATAACAACCAAAAAGGAAAGATAATCCCAGAATTTACTAGCCAAGCCAAAGGAAGTTGTTCTCATCAATTAAAGCATAAATAATCCATAAAACCCACTGCCTGCCTGATCTCCACTCTCCATCATTCATTTAATAAATACTGAGTGTCTCATGCACAGCAGGCAGCAGAAACCCAGGGGGTGGATCCACAAATGAGCAAAAACAGACCTACCCCCATGGGGTTGAGATCCACAAGGGAAGGTGTGAGAAGCCGCTCTCTAGGCATTTCAACAGCAACAGGTGCTCCATTTCATTTTTCAATGAACTGTACAAAGGAACATATCAATGCTCTGCTTTCCCACATCCTGCACTCATAGAGTATCTCGTTCTTGCACTTTGCCATATAAATGCAGAAAAGCCTTTGAGTGACTATATTCTCACTTCTCCCAAGGATGATGCACAGTGCACAGGAGGGAAGTTAATTCATTATAGACAATGGATGCCTTAGGGCCTAAGTGCTCAGTTCAGTAGAGAAACCGTTTGGGAAAAATTGTCATTTATCCATGCATGTGTCTGTCTCCATGAGAGACTGAACTTCAGAAGACAACAGCAATACAGTGTCTGGTACAGAATAGGGCTGTGATAGATGTCTATGAAATAAATATGCTCAATGGAGGCTCCCAGACTTACAGACTTCTTCCCTACAACTCTTGCCAGCCTGAACCCCACTCAAACTCTTGGTAATGGACTATCCGATGCTCTACAAGATTAGAGCTTCCCTTTTTCCTCGGGGTAAGGGGGGGATTGGGGGGGACATCATAGAACCCTTGAAGAAGCAAAGTTGTAAGTACCCATAGACAAGAATATGCATACACTTGCAGAGGTTCATAGACTATCTCTGAGTCTGTGAACCTCCGGTTAAGAACCCCTATATTATGTTGTTAAAAACAAGACTTGAATTAATGTCAAAATCCTAACTGGCCAAGTTATATTTATTTGGCAAAAACAAGAACAAGCAGGCCAGGCAGACCTGGGTTTCAATCAATCCAGGTTTTGTCATTGCTAGCTGTGAAGTCAGAGAAGTCAACTTGCTTCTCTCAGCCTCAGTTTTTCTCCTCTGTAAAATGGATTAACAATAGTTGCTAATTGTATGTTAATGCCAGGATGAGATGAACCAAAACATAACATGCTTGATGGTTTCCTCCGTATACATAGGAGGAAAGCATCACTGCCTTCCCTTTAGTCTACAGCTCTACACTGAACTCCCACTCCCATCTTCATCCCTATTCAGAATTGTACTAATAACTCCCATGAGATCTCAAGGAACAAAACAGAAAATAAGAGGCTCTAAGAATTTATAATGTCACAAAATATAGCCCCAATTTTTCCCCCTGTATCAAATGCTTGGTTTAAACCTATGAAGGCCCATCTGAGAAGACAGTGGGCAATCCCTTTCTGTGTAAATCCAGGTCAGCTGTCAGCACACAATTGTTCTATTAGACCAAGTCAATTTTTAGAGGCAGGCCTGTTAACTTAAAATGGAGATGAAAAGAAAGTGTTTGATCAAATGCTTAACTGCAGAAACACACTGACAGGAAAACAAAGCAGAGGAAATAGTTTCCTAAAATTACTCTCTGTGATACCTTTACTTAACATTGGATATTTAAGGACCTTGATCAGCCTTTTTAACCCACCACCCAGCTCTCTTCCCACCCCTAATAGCTAAAGGAACTGACTTAGTTCTTAAATGTCCTCAGCTTCCCTCTGTTTTCAAGTCCATTCAACATTTAACCTATGATCCAGGAAGGCTGAATTTAAAGTTACACAGAAACTATCATTCAGATTCCTTCTACAAATGAATTTCTCAAGCCTTTCTAAATATTTGACTTCAAGCAAAAACAAAACAAAACAAAAAAAAAACGCATTTCCACCTTAAAACAATCTTTCATCTCTAGCAATGCAAATTTTCTTTGTTTGTTTAACCAATTCACATATGACTAGCCAGTGTTTAATCGGGCCTTTATTTAACATCACCAACCATGTGAGTTGCACAGCCAAGTCTGAAAGTCTCAGATAATGATCTCATTAACAGCAACAAATTGGTTCAAAGATGAAATATATATCAATATGTCTAAGAATCCTTTAAAGTCCCACACTTCAGAACTACAGGAGAAGTGTAATTAATTTCTCCAGCATTCAAACTGTATGCCTGACACTCTTACAAGCAAATGGGCTTTAACACTACATAAATAAATAAGGTAATAAAAGTAACTAATAGCATTTCGTACCCACAAATCGTTTTCACCACAACTTTCACAGATGGAGACATTAAAAAAAAAAATCTCTTCATTCAGATTACACTGGTGACCTTGGGATAGTTATTTAAACCTAAAATGCACAAGAAAAGAATCAAGATTCCTGATGACTAATCCTAAGGTTTGAATTACTACCTCCCACCATCTTGCAAGCCTGCTCTCTGGTGCACGCTCTCTCTTTCTCTCTCTCTGTCTCTCTCTTTCTCTCTCTCTGTCTCTGACACTGACAGACAAACTGACACAATTCTTAACTAGGCTTCCCCTACCCTAACCCATGGAAATGCCAGAACAGGTACTCTGGTTAGAATTATCTGGGCAAACCAGACTATGATAAGGTATCTACTATACACACACACACACACACACACACACACACACATACACATACACACATACACACACACACACACACTTTTCATTGGCATATAATAAAGAAGGGGAAAAATCAGTAATACAAACCAATTTCTCATCTTAGAATTCTTAAAGGAGAGGGACTCCTAAACAGGTTTTTTCTCCCCTAAACCATGAACAATACTGCTACAGAACCTCAATGGAAATAACAGAAACAATGCTATATTGCTACTATTTAGCTTCACTTATAGGAAAATGAACTCTGCTCTGAGACAATAAAACGCTCAGCAGAAAATCACACTATTTTTGTTTTCTTCTTTT
>NW_016107573.1:96047-102640 GCF_001604975.1 Cebus imitator | reverse complement strand
TTGGCTAGGCTAATGGACTACAAAAGAGTTAGATAAGCACTTCAAAAAGTTTCAAAAGAGAATAGGTTCTTTCTGCCAAATTCACATATTATCTCTCTACTCACAAGGATAAAACAGTTACAAATGGTGTTTAAACTGCTAATTTTGTATTAAATGGTGAACCCAAGATTATCTCCAAAACATAACACTACTCATAATGGATAGCTCACTCACCAGACAAACTACTGTTGAGAAAGAGTGACACGTTAAAACACTGCAGATAAAAATCGCAAACTTCAAAAGTCTCCTTCAAAAAGTCAAGTGCCGCGCTAAAACATCTTTTTTTTTTAGAAGGCTATAAATCAAACATTTCTAAAACCATGAGGGCACAATGAAAGCTTCAAAGAAAGACAAGGAGTTGCAAGGAGCAAGACTTAAGATTCAAACTATTCTTGAAGGTGGTGACTGAAATGTTCAGGACTCTTCAGCAAAGCATCATCTCTAAAAGTAATGAAGATCATAATTTTAACTTTTTTAGGTCTAAAAGCATTATAACATAGATAGTCAAAGGGTTCAGTGAAGAATTTCCTCTTCTATTTACCCCACAAAAGTTTGCAGATAGGGATAAGAGCCCGCTAAGGCAATGCTGCTGATTCATCGCATGGGCCTGGGTGCCTCTCAAGGAGTCAAGCTGCACAACTCTCCCTGTCCTATGCAGGCAAGGCTTGGAGTCTGCACCCAAGGAGGGAAAAGGACACCACGTTAGAGGCTGTCTACACTGCGGGCTGCTATGCAATCATTCCATACAGTCCCCTTCTTTTCATTCATAACTCAACCAAGAGTAAGGCACAGAAGGCCCACAAAGCTTAGGCCCTGCAGACATCAGATCACCCCAAAGGTTCAAAGACAAGCCAACCTTTACAAATCGCCCCCATCCGAGGTGTGCATATTAACCGCCGTTAAGTGCGCTGGCCGTCTAACGGGTTGATAAAATCATGGCCAACGAAGCGGTAAGACATCCACCCAGCTAACCACCGCGGAAGCTTCAGTTGGGAGACCCTCCTCCAAAGAGTAGGCACAGCTCAAAGCTCTCCCTAGCTAGCTTCCTTCGGAATGCTATCTCTTTCACTTGGTCCAAGGTGGAGGCCCTGTCAGTGAAAGACCCCGTCTCCCCATTTGCAGCCCCTTCGCATTAGTCTTTGGCCGAGGGACGGGCAGGAGGTACCCTCTATAATGTGAGGCACGCAGCGAGGGCTGCCTTCCATCGCCACTCCACGCGTGGAACCACCGATCCCCACTCCTCAACCAGCTCCGCCTCCTCCCCGGACTGCTGCTGCTTGTCCAGAGACCCGCAGGAGGGTCAGCGGCGCCCAGGTGAGGCGGGCGGCAGGTTCCGGGGAAGAAGCCGATGATATGCAGCCCTTCAGACAAACCTGGCCGCACCCAAAAAGAATATGCATGGATGGAAAGCAAAGCCTGCAACCTGAAACGAGCCACCTATCCCTCATCACTTGTCTTTCCAAAGTTGGCATTCAACAGGTAGTTCCCGGGACTTCCACCTGAGGCAGACCGAAATACCCAAACCGCCAAGGAAGCCGCCCCAGCGTGGGTGTCGGGCCCAGGGTCCTCCTCCCGCCCCGGGACTCACGGGAGCCAGAGCCCCCACGTGCGCTTGCCCCCCGCGGCGGCAGCCCTGGAGGCCGCGTCCGCCCGCCGGCCCGCCCGCAGGGGAGGGATGCCGCCGGCCTCTCGGTCGCCCCTCCCGCCCGCCCGCCAGTCAGCCAGCCCGCGGCGGGGTCGGCGGGCGCAGCCCCCGGAGCCATCTTGTGGCTGCAGCGGCGCGGGGCCCGGGCGGCGGGCAGCTACCTGCACGATCTCGCCCTCGGCGCTGAGCGTGGCCCCGGCCCGCGAGAAGCGGCCCGTGAGGCCGGTGGTGTAGGTGGTGTAGTCGCCGCTTGGGCTCGACTCGAACAGCACCACCTCCACGAACGCCGTCTCCTTGGCCCGCGCCGCGCCGGGCCCCGCGGCCGCCAGCAGCAGCCCGAGCAGCAGCGGCAGCGGCGGCGGCGGCGGCAGGCGGCTGCACCGGAGGCCGCGGGGGCGGCGGCGGAGGCGGCGGCGGCGGCGGCCCGGGGCCCCTGGGCGCCCGCCCGAGCGCGGCCTCATGGTCCTGCGGCGGGAGGGCGCGGAGGGCGGGCGCGGCCGGGCATAGTCGCTGGCCGGCTGAGGACCGAAGGCGGGCGGACGCCTCACAGCCCCATCGCGGCGGCAGCGGCGGCTTTGTGGGTCGCAGGCTCCGCTCGGCTCCCCCGGCCGTCGCGCCGCGGCCCTTTCATCTGCTCCACGTGAGGGGTTATCCCCGCCCTGGCAGCGTCGTGACCCGCTCTCCCCTCCCTCCCCGCCCTCAGCCGCCGCAGCCGCAGCCGTGGGGAGTGAGAAGGCGGGGAGGGCGCGCCTGCGGCGAGAGGCGGGGCCCGAAGGCCGAGCATGCCCCGCCCACCCCCGCCCCGACTTCCATCTGCGCTCCGCCCCTTTGTCCTCGCTCCGCCCCATCATCCCAGCTCCGCCCCCCGCCCACAGTCTGCGCCCCGCCCCATCGTCCTTGCTCCGCCCTCGCTCGCCGTCTTGCTCCACCCCATTATTCTCGCTCCGCCCTCCGCTCGTCGTCTCTACTCCGCCCCTGCGTCCTCGCTCCGCCCCCTCAGCCGCGCTCCGCCCCTTCAGCCGCGCTCCGCCCCCTCCGCACCCCGCCCTCCACGGCAGACATTTCTCCTCGCGGTTGCTAGAGTTCGGCGGGAACCCGGACGGCAACCTGCTCCAGGCGATGCGCGCCCCCTCTGGAGGCGCCGTGCGTCCTGGTTCCGTGCAGGAGTTAGGGCCATTTGGTCTTGAAAGGCCCCGTCCTTCCGGGTTCCCCCGTCCCAATTTACAGTTTCCAGGAAGCTTGATCGCCTGCTCCGGGCCCTCTATTCCTACCCCCACCTCCAGGATCCAACGGGGAAGGCCGGGGCAGTCGGGGGCAGTTTGCAGCTTGGGTCGTGTCCGGTTCTTGCACAGGTGTCGCCTAGACGGCTTCTCTGTCCAAAGTCTGTACTGAAGGAGTGAGGAAGACCTTGAGGACCTTCTGATGGAGTTCATCTTTTTGCAGCCCCAGAAACTGTAATTCAGACACCAGCCCCAAAAAAGTCTGGAAACTTTGCCTCGCCTCATGCAGCCAGAGGAGTCCAACATCATTATCACCCTCTATGCTGGCTGCCAAACTAACATATCTAAAGCACGTGCTCGAGGGCTCAGAGGTTCCCAGTCACCCAGAAAATAAACTTTTAATTCCCTGCCCCTTTTTGGTACATGTCTTTGCCTTCCTCATCTAGGCCTCTGAGAATTGAACCCCTCCTTGAAAAGCCTGATCCAATTCTCACTTCCTCCGTGGAGTCTTCCTTCCCTGGCCAGAACTGCTTTGTTCAGATATTTGCAAATATTTGGTTAGGATGAATCTGCTTCTACTTGCTACCACACCCAAAATGTTAAAAAGACAAAAGAAAGAAAGAAAGAAAACTCATTGAGAATTTTCTTGAGTAAACAACTTACCAAGGTTATATTTTAAAGCTGAAAAAATTTAATGTGCAGTAGAAAACACACTTGAAAAAAATCCACAGATCTCTATTACCACATATGGACCACCCAGAGCTTCCGCTCAGGAGGGAGGCACCTGGGAAAGTGGGACTCTGGAGGGAGTGGCTTTTTAGTTTCTCCAAAACTGAGACTAACTGGTGCTGACTGCAACAGGGCACCATCAGTCCTGACAATTACCCCCACAAGGTCTTTTTATTTTTTTCATTTAGATACAGGGTTTCCCTCTGTTGCACAGGCTGGCGTGCAGTGGTGTGATCACAGCTCACTGTGTCCAAGTATCGAACTCCTGTGCCCAAGTATCCTCCCAGCTCAGCCTCCTGAGTAGCTGGGACAACAGGTGCCACACCCAGCCTCCATCTACTTCTTAATTAAGGGGGAGGGCAAATCTCTATAGTTCATGGATGACACTTGGCAATATTTAAAATTCAAAGGCACCCACCACCAATTGATAAATGAATAACCAAATGTGGCCTATCCATGCAATGAGATATTATCTATCCAGAAATGAAATACTTGGCTGGGTGCAGTGGCTCATGCCTGTAATACCAGCACTTTGGGAGGCCAAGGCAGGTGAATCACCTGAGGTCAGGAGTTTGAGACCAGCCTGGCCAACATGGTGAAACCCCGTGTCTACTAAAATTACAAAAATTAGCTGAGCATGGTGGCGCATGCCTGTAATCCCAGCTACTCAGGAGGCTGATACAGGAGAATCCCTTAAACCTGGGAAGCAGAGGTTGCAGTGAGCCAAGCAAGTTGTGCCACTGCACTCCAGCCTGAGTGAGAGTGAGACTCCATCTCAAAAAAAAAAAAAAAAAATGAAATACTAATACATGCTACAACATGGAAGAAACTTGAAAACATTATGCTAAGCGAAAGAAGCCAGATCCAAAAGCCCACATATTCCATGATTCCATTTATATGAAATGCCAAGAATAGGCAAATCTATAAAGACAGAAAGTAGATTACTGGTTGCCAGGGGATGGTGAGAGGCAGGAATGGGTAGTGAATGCTAATGGGTTTCTTTGGAGGGTGATGAAAATATTCTGGAATTAGATAATGGTGATGGTTACACAACTCTGTAAATATACTAAAAACCACTCAATTGTATACTTTTAAAAGGTAAATGTTATGGCATATGAATTTTTTTTTCTTTTAGAAACAGGGTCTCACTGCCACACAGGCTGGAGTACAATGGCGTCACCACAGCTGACTGCAGCCTCCACCTCCTGGGCTCAAGTGATCTTTCAGGCTCAGCCTCATAAATAACTGGGACTACAGATACACACCACCACACCAAGCTAAATTTTTAATTTTTGTTTGTAAAGACAGGTTCTCACTATGTTGCCCACACTGGACTGAAACTCCTAGGGTCAAGCAATCCTCCTGCCTAAGTCTCTCAAAGTGCTGGGATTAACAGGCATGAGCCACCACACCTGGCTGGTATGTGAATTATATCTCAATTTTTTTTTTTTAGAGAGACGGGGTCTCGCTATGTTGCCCAGGCTGGAGTGCAGTGGCTATTCACAGGCGCGATCCCACTACTAATAAGCACGGGAGTTTTTGACCTGCTCCGTTTCCCACCTGAGCCGGTTCACCCCTCCTTAGGCAACCTTGTGGTCCCCAGCTCCCGGGGGGTCACCATATTGATGCCAAACTTAGTGTGGACACCTGATCGGCATAGCGCACTACAGCCCAGAGCTCCTAGGCTCAAGCGATCCTCCCACCTCAGCCTCCTGAGTAGCTGGGACTACAGGCACGCGCGCCACCACGCCTGGTTTATATCTCAAATTAGCTGATAAAAAAATTTCTAGCTGGGCACAGTGGCTCACACCTATAATCCCAGCACTTTGGGAGGCTGAGGCAGGTGGATCACTTGATGTCAGGAGTTCGAGACCAGCCTGGCTAACATGGTGAAAACCCATCTCTACTAAAAATACAAAAATTAGCTGGGTATGGTGGTGCATGCCTGTAGTTCCAGCTACTTAGGAGGCTGAGGCAGCGGCTGCAGTGAACTAAGATTGTGCCACTGCACTCCAGCCTGCATGACAGAGCTAGACTCCATCTCAAAAAAAAAAAAAATTCTGTCTTCAGTGGTATTTTCATGCAAGTGCGTGCACATGCGCGCGCACGCACACACACACACACACACACACAGAGGATACGGCATAAGGATATCCTCTGCTCTTTGAAGTCTTAGTGCACATTTCACACCCTCAACAGGGACTATACTATTTTAAACTGCAATGTGCCCCCTGTCATCCACTCCTATCCTCCCTTGGCCGCCTTCCCCTACTCCTGTGGCATTTATCACCTTGTACCATACTAAATAAATTGTTTATATATTTTTGTCTGTCCTCCACACCCCACATGCACGCATGCCAGAGAACAAGCCCTCTAATGAGAGAGATCTTTCTTTTGTTCGGTGACTTAGGCCGACGCTGCCTGACCCAGAGTAGGCACTCAATAAATATTTGATGCATGAATTAATGACTAAATGAATGAGTGATAAGCTCATCAGTGTGTATCCCTCCCATTTTGCAAACATTTGGGGCAGCTTGTTAACAGCTGCATTGGAGCATTGGACTTCATGGGACCAAAATAAATTCTGAGTGTGTAGAAGAATGACCATCCTTTCCACAAGAACTGCAATGCAAACCCACACAAGGGTCAGAAAACAAACCAGTTTTGATTTTTTAAATTCTGCTTAGAGAAAGAGATGAGGCCAGACATGGTGGCTCATGTCTGTAATCCCAGCACTCTGGGAGGCCAAGGAGGGCTGATCACTTGAGGCCAGGAGTTCGAGACCAGCCTGACCAACATGGCAAAACCCCATCTCTACTAAAAATACAAAAAATTAGCCACGTGTGGTGGCACACACCTATAGTTCCAGTTGCTTAGGAGACTGAGACAGGAGAATCGCTTGAACCCAGGAGGCAGAGGTTGCAGTGAGACCAGATCGCAACAGTGTACTCCAGCCTGGG
>NW_016107573.1:87771-95988 GCF_001604975.1 Cebus imitator | reverse complement strand
AAAAGGCCGGGCACAGTGGCTCACGTCTGTAATCCCCAGCACTTTGTGGGGCTGAAGCGAGTGGATCACAAGGTCAGGCGTTTGATACCAGTCTGACCAACATGGTGAAACCCCATTTCTACTAAAAAACATACAAATTAGCCAGGCGTGGTGGCACACACCTGTAGTCCTAGCTACTCGGGAGGCTGAGGCAGGAAAATTACTTGAACCTGGGAGGCAGAGGTCTCAGTGAACCGAGATCATGCCACTACACTCTAGCCTGGGCAACAGAGCAAGACTCCATCTCAAAAAAGGAAAAAGAAAAAGAAAAATATGAAAGCTGTGCACTGTGGTATGTGTCTATAATCCCTGCTACTCAGGATACTGAGGTAGGAGGATCCCTTGAGCACAGGAGTTCAAATCCAGCCTGGGTAATATGGCAAGACTCCATCTCTGAAAAAGGAAAAGGGGCCTGGGCAACATAAAGCGACCCCCATCTCTAAAAACAAAAATTAGCCAAGCATGGTGGTGGGCACCTGTGGTTCCAGCTACTTGTGAGGGTGAGGTAGGAGGATCTCTTGAACCCAGGAGTTGGAGGCTACAGTGAGCTAAGATTGTGCCACTGTACTTCAGACTGGGCAACAAAGCAAGGCTCTGTCTCAAAGAGAGAAAGTGAGAGAGAAACATAGGGTTAATAAGATATAGCTCAGAAACACAGAGGTAGCATGATTCATCTTTGAGCAGTGTGAAGCTGTTCAGAAAGGAAGTATTCACTGAGAAATGAAGTTTCACCAAAATCTGACAGGCAGCAAGGGGAGACAGAAAATAACATCAAATAAGAGATAAGACCCATCAGCTAGAGCAAAGAAGGGATCCGCAAGCTGGGCCAAGTGATAGAAGTGAAGCACATTCATTATCTTGTGTGGCACATCCCTAGCAGATCATCCTGGGTGTAATTTAGCTTATTCCTTTCCTTGCTTATCAGACACAGCTCAGAAGAAAGTAACTGAGAACAGGTGCATCAGCATTGGTTAAAGCTGCCAAACCTTTGGCAAATCTCACTGACTTAGGCCAAGAACCACATAAAGCTTCAGGAAATTTTCTACCAGCAAAATTCTATTTATATGACTAAATAGGGAAGTTCAGGGATTTCAAATTCATAAACATATGATTTAGTACCTGAAGAGACTGTATCTGTGCTAAATAAATGCAGATGCATATGGTATTCTAAGACAGAAGAGGGGTGGGTGAGTCGACAACAGATACATGTAAAGGTTTGCAAACATTACCTATATATGGAAGGAGACATTAGAAACTAATTAACAGTTGTTTCTGGAGAGGCAGCTGGGTGACTGGGAGGCAAGGAACAAAAGGAAACTTACATTTCCCAAAAAAGTTGGCCCTCCATTTCTGTGAGTTCTGCTTTTATGGATTCAATAAACCATGAATAGAAAATATTCAAGAAAAAAAATGGATGTTTGCATCTGTACTGAACATATACGGATCTTTTTCTTGTCAAAAATAGTATAACAACTATTTACATGGCATTTACATTGCATTTGGTGTTATAATATCTAGAGATTATTTAAAGTATACGGGGGGGGGCAGGTCCAGTGGCTCACGCCTGTAATCCCAGCACTTTGGGAGACTGAGGCAGGCAAATCATGAGGTCAGGAGTTCGAGACCATCCTGACTAGTATGGTGAAACCCCGTCTCTACTAAAAATACAAAAAATTAGCTGGGCATAGTGGCAGGTGGCTGTAGTCCCAGCTACTCAGGAGGCTGAGGCATGAGAATTGCTTAAACCAGGAGGCAGAGGTTGTAGTGAGCTGAGATCACACCATTGCACTCCAGCCCAGGTGACAGAGTAAGACTTGGTCTCAAAAAAAAAAAAAAAATGCTCGATTTGGCAGCACATATACTAAAATTGGAACGATACGGAGAAGATGAGCATGGCCCCTGCACAAGGATGACATGCAAATTGAAGCGTTCCATATTTTTTAATTTAAAAAAAAAGAAAAAGAAAATGAAAAAAAATGGGCTGGGGCAGTGGCTTACTTCTGAAATCCCAGTATTTTGGGAGGCCAAGGTGAGTGAATCACTTGAGGTCAGGAGTTCGTGACCAGCCCGGCCAACATGGTGAACCCCTACTAAAAAAATACGAAAATTAGCCAGGCGTGGTGGCATGTACCTGTAGTCCCAGCTACTCAGGAGGCCAAGGCAGGAGAACTGCTTAAACCTTGGGGGCGGAGGTTGCAATGAACTGAGATCACACAACTGCTCTCCAGCCTGGGTGACAGAGTGAGACTCCATCTCAAGAAAAAAAAAACTAAATTAAAAAATGGATTAACCAATCTCTGCATTCAAGTAGTTCCTTTCTTTTTTTTTTGTTTTTTGTGAGTTTTTTTTCTGAGACGGAGCCACTGTGCCAGTAGGTCTTTCTTTTTTCATTTCTTCCTTCCATCTGCAAACATTTATTACTATATGGGACAGATAAAGAAGTCAATAAAAGATTTTAATAAAATGTAAGTACACATCACTATTTTACAAAATCATTTTAAGATTTTGAACCTTATGTTGTTTCTTTAAGGTGATCCAGATGTAAGATATGTTAGCATTCTTCTACAGTATTTATATCTATTTCTGGAAACTTTCGTTTATTGTATTTAAACATCATATAATTCTCTTGAAAGGCACAATAGATGTTATACAGACAAGTAGCAGCAGTTCTTTCAAACTCTTAGAAGTATCTCTTTGGCCTTTGAAGTATGCCATCAATCTATGTCTACTTTGAGCCTTGAGGCAGAAAGCCAATCTAGGCCCCAACTCATCAGTGGTTTAAACCTTGCTTCAACCTGCCCCTGATTTGCAATGGCTGCCCAACCTGGAGTCACAAACTCCAACAGCGCTCCAGGGGCCAGGCAGGGAATGTGACTGAGTGAAGTGGGCCAAATGGAAGCAAAAATAACCAGCAAGTGAGACGGTAAATGACAACAGTGCTTCAAATGGGAACACCCTTGGGAGTGGTGGCCTGGGGAATGCATGGCCAGCGCAGAGGGCCACTCCAGCATGTCATTGCTGTGGGGAATATGGACCCAAGATGCACAGATCTTCTGATTTGTTCAAAAGAAGCAAAAATCCAGATTTGTTTGTAGCATCTCTTAGTTTTTAAATGTTAGAAATAGATTTCTAAAGATTAGTATTGCGGTGGAGCTAAATGAATACATTTACAGGCCATTTTTGATTCAAGAGACAGAAGAGAAATTACACAAAGTAGACGCTGATTGGACCAAGTGGTAAAATGATCACTTCTAAGCTATTAAGGTGAGGAAAAGGAAGAAGTTCCAAGATCTCAGAAGCATAAATACTGCACTATATATAGGACACAGTTGTACTTGTGGGCAGCACCCTTGACCACAAGAGGCATCTGTCTTCAGGGTGCAGCATTTAATTGAAGTGGAAATGTAATCACATGCCTACTTGGCCAAGAAAGGCTGATGAGGGATGAGGGATCATTAGACCTTCAAAGATAGGGAAGTCAGGTTGCTTTTACACTGATCATGTCCCTATTCAAAGATAAAGAAAAAAGAATTGGGAGAAAACATCAGAAGGAAATAAAAGCCAATTACTTGCTTTTGTCCAACAATATCAGACAGGAGAGCTTAGCACAGAGGTGAGTTAATAGGAAAGAAGACAGTTTGGGTGAGAATATACACTCCATTCACTGTCAGTGGGAAACAACAACATCAGCTTGCAGGGAAGTAGTAATTAACAGGAATTACTGACTCAACATTCCTCTTCACTAGGAGTACCGTGCCTTCCTGGCCCATGCTGTCTCTGGGGGGCTGTCAATCACAGAGCTCAGCATCCCAACACAAGTGGGCATGTGACTCAGACTAGCCAATCAAAGCACTCCACTCCCCTAACTACAAGCATTGGTTCAGAAGTGCACATGTGACCAAGGCAGGACCAATTAGAATCTTCCCTGAAATTTGATCTACACCAATTTGGGAGAGAGATCTTCTCCTCTGGCATCTCAAACTGTAAGGATTACATAAACTTAAACTGTGGCTTTTTTCCTCAACCACATAGGAAATGCTGCTGTTGCTGCTGCAGGAAAAAGGAGCAGAGACAAGCTGAGATGAGATAAATAAGAAGAGGAAGGGAACTGGCTGCATCCATTGAGCACTTGGATCCATCCCTGTAACAAAAATACAGCAGTAAAGCTGTCTAGTTCAGTGACTAGCAGTAGTGATAAGAGGTAGACACCCACTTACAACACATGCGCCATCAAACCAAAAAAACTGAGATTGAGGTGGGTCAAGAAACCCAAACTTTGCTAAAAGCAGCTGAGTCAAACATAGTTTCACGTAGTACAACTCTAGTATGTACCTCTCAAAAAATATTTTGCAAATCAAGAAAAATGAAAAAGATTCCAAAGCCAGAAACCTAAAATAAAGAAGGGCTCTGTGTATTAATTAAGTCAATGAATGAAGGAACAAATACCCAGACTACAGTTCCTTATCATTTATTTTTAATTTTATTTGTTTTGAGACATAGTTTCACTGTGCTGCCCAGGCTGGAGTGCAGCCTCATGATCATAGCTCATTATATCCTCAAACCCTGGGCTCAAGCAATCCTCCCACATCAGCCTCCTGAGTAACTACAACTACAGACATACACCACCACACCTGGTTAACGTGTGTGTGTGTGTGTGTGTGTGTGTGTGTGGTTTGTTGTTGTTGTTGTTGTCCTTTGAGACAGTCTCATTCTATTGCCCAGGCTGGAATGCAGTGGTGCAGCCCACGTTCAAGCAATTCTCCTGCCTCAGCCTCCTGAGTAACTGAGATTGCAGGTGTGTGCCACCACGCCTGACTCATTTTTGTATTTTTCACTAGGGATGGGGTTTCACCATGTTAGCCAGGCTGGTCTTGAACTCCTCATCTCCAGTGATCCACCTGCCTCGGCCTCCCAGTGTGCTGGGGTCACAGACATGAGCCAACACGCATGGCCTGTTCTTATTTTTGTTTTTGTAGAGACAGAATCTTGCTTTGTTGCCCAAGCTGGTCAAATTTCTGGCTTCGAGTGATCCTCCCACCTCAGCCTCCAAAAGTGCCTGGATTACAGGCCTGACCCACTATGTCTGGCCTCCTTATCATTTCAGTTGAGGGCACTTAGAAGAAATAACTCACAACGCAGAAGATGACAAATCTGTCATCTCCAAATGTGACATGGAATTCAAATATGCCTCACATTTTATTGCTGAAAGACAACTTAGAGATCAGAAAACTGAGACCTAGCACTTACAAACAAGCTAATAGATCAATCAAAGTACACAGCATGGAGGTGCCCAGCCTCCTATGTGGTCTCATTTATACACAGGCGCTATCTGGCAACAATTAAATACTAAGCACAGACATGATGAGGGAGAGAGATATCACACAACCTTGCCTTCTTTGTGCAAGCCAGTGCCACCTTCTTTGGTTTTGGTCAACTAGAGCCTTAAGGCTCTTGGAAGCCACAGCCCCAAGGATCAAGAAAGCCCACTCTTATTCTACAGATACTTTCACAATGGTCTGCAAAGATTTTCAGTATTTGTGTGTGTGTATATATAACATTTACAGTATGTGTCTATATATACACACTGTATGTATGTATACAATATATATACATATAGAGTACATACACTGCACATCTATAGTATATACTATAGACACAGTATATACTGCATACTGTGTCTATACATATACTGTATATACACTATATATACAGTGTATGCTATAGTATATTGTGTATATTATAGGTTAATAGTATATATAATGTATATGTAAATATATACATATATACTGTAAAGATTTATAGTCTATAGACTATAAATCTGTATATATACTGTAAATATATGTTTATGTATATATCACATATGTATCACATATACATATATGCACACATGCATCACATATACATATATGCACACATGCATATATACATATTTTTGTTTGTTTTACAAAAAAAGAGGCCAGGCGTAGTGGCTCACACCTGCAATCCAAGCACTTTGGGAGGCCAAGGCGGGCGAATCACGAGGTCAGGAGTTCGAGACCAGCCTGTCCAACATGATGAAAACCCATCTCTACTAAAAATGCAAAAAATTAGCCAGGTGTGGTGGTGTGCGCGAGTAATCCCAGCTACTCGAGAGGCTGATGCAGAAGAATTGCTTGAACCAGGGAGGTGGAGGATGCAGTGAGCTGAGATAACGCCACTACACTCCAGCCTGGGTGACGGAACGAGATTTTGTCTAAAAAAAAAAAAAACCAGAAAGAAAAACAAAAACAAGAATATCTAACCGTAAGATTCTCCCATCTCATACCGTCTTCCCCACTTAAGTTATCCATTATTTTGAGTCCCTTACTTTCCTTTTATATACTTTCTTTGCATCTGTATGTAATCTAAAATTTTATTTTTATTCATTTTAGTTGCTTTTACTCTTAGAGTATCATCATGAATACAATCTTTTAGAACCTTTCTTTACTTTTTTCCACTTCATAGAATATTGCTAATATTTGTCCATATTATTGTCATTGGAATTCACCTGTTTTGACCCTTGTATAGTGTGTCATTGCACTGATAATATCAGAGTTCATCCATTTCATTCTTCTCTTGATGGCCATTCAGTCTACTGCCAAATTTTTGCTCTTGTGGAGCAAAAGTTTTTTCTCTAATGCTTCTCTTAATATATAGCACATATTAATACTACTAGACTGTTTTCACACTGCTATAAAGAAATATCTGAGACTGGCTGGGTGCAGTGGCTCATGCTTGTAATCCCAGCACTTTGGGAGGCTGAGGCGGGTGGATCATGAGGTCAGGAGTTCGAGACCAGCCTCTCCAATATGGTGAAACCCCATTTCTACTAAAAAATATAAAAATTGGCCATGCGTGGTGGCACATGCCTGTAGTCCCAGCTACTCGGGAGGCTGAGGCAGGAGAATCGCTTGAACCCAGGAGGTAGAGGTTGCAATAAGCCAAGATTATGCCACTGCACTCCAGCCTGGACAACAGAGCAAGACTCTCTCTCAAAAAAAAAAAAAAAAAAAAAAAAAAAAAAAAAAAAAAAAAAAAAAAAAAAAAAAAAAAAAAAAAAAAAAAAAAAAAAAAAAAAAAAAAAAAAAAAAAAAAAAAAAAAAGAAAGAAAGAAAAAAGAAAAGAAAAGAAATACCTGAGACCAGGTAATTTTATAAAGAAAAGAAGTTTAATTGGCTCACAGTTCTGCAAGCTGTACAGGAAGTATACATGATTCTGGGAAGGCCTCAGGAACCTTACAATCATGGTGAAAGGTGAAAGGGAAGCTGGCACATCTTACAGGGCCACAGCAGACGGAAGGGAGAGAAAAGGAAGATGCTACATTTTTTTTTTTTTTGAGACAGAGTCTTGCTCTGTTGCCAGGCTAGAGTACAGTGGCACTATCTCAGCTCACTGCAATCTCTGCCTCCCGGGTTCAAGCGATTCCCATGTCTCAGCCTCCTGAGTAGCTGGGACTACAGGCGTGCACCACCACACCTAGCTAATTTTTTGTATTTTAGTAGAGATGGTTTTCATCATGTTGGCCAGGATGGTCTCAATCTCCTGACCTTGTGATCCGCCCTCTTTAACCTCCCAAAGTGCTGGGATTACAGGCATAAGCCACCATGCCCAGCCAATGCTACACACTTTTAAACAACCAGCTCTCACAATAACTCACTCATTATCAGGAGAGCAGCACCAAGGGGATGGTGCTTATTCATTCATGAGAACTCCACCACATGATGCAATGGCCTCCCACCAGGCCACCTCCAACACTGGGGATTACAATTCAACATGAAATTTGGTGGGGACAGATCTAACCCATATCAACATGTCCTATTGTACAATAGCCTGTAGGTTATTTTCAAAGTCCTAGTTTTCATTCTGGATGGTGGAATCATGGGTCTTTATTATTAAAACTCATTAACCAAGTAAATAAAAGCAGACAATACATGGACCAATGATGCCGGTGTGTCATGACTGATCTAATTATATATACCCAAGATCCAGAGAGAAAAATAAATCAGGAAAATACTATATGTGCTGTGATATGCCCTGTATTTTGTCTTGGAATACTTGCTGTATCAGCACATCTAGGTCTGTTTCACCTTTAATTTTGCAGAATATTCTGGTAATGGACATAACATAATTTAAATTTTTTTTTTTTTTTTTTTTTTTTTT
>NW_016107573.1:84163-86489 GCF_001604975.1 Cebus imitator | reverse complement strand
GGAGGCTGAGGCAGGAGAATTGCCTGAACCCAGGAGGCGGAGGTTGCGGTGAGCCAAGATCGCGCCATTGCACTCCAGCCTGGGTAACATGAGTGAAACTCCGTCTCAAAAAATTAAATAAATAAATAAATAAATAAATAAATAGCTGGGCGTGGTGGCGCACGCTTGTAGTCCCAGCTACTCAGGAGGCTGAGGCAGGAGAATCCCTTGAACCCAGGAGGCGGAGGTTGCAGTGAGCTAAGATCGCGACATTGCACTCCAGCCTGGGGACAGAGTGAGACTCTGTCTCAAAAAAATAAATAAATAAATAAATAAATTCCTTATAAATTACCCAGTCTCAGGTATGTCTTTAGCAGCAGGAGAACAGATTAATACAGTAACTATATACATATATATATATATAAATTTTTTTTTTTTTGAGACAGGGTCTTACTTTGTCACCCAGTTGGAGTGCAGTGGCACAATCTCAGCTCACTGCAGCCCGACCTCCTGAGTTCAACCGATCTTCCTACTTCAGCCTCCTGAAAAGCTGGGACTACAGGCATATACCACCAAGCCCGGATAATTGTTTTTTTAACTTAGTAGAGGGGCCGGGCGCAGCGGCTCATACCTATAATTCTAGCACTTTGGGAGGTGGGTGGATCACCTGAGGTCAGGAGTTGAAGACCAGCCTGGCCAACATGATGAAACCCCGTCTCTATTAAAAATACAAAAATTAGCCAGTGGTGGTACATGCCTATAATCCCAGCTACTCGGGAGGCTGAGGCATGAGAATCGCTTGACCTGGAAGGTGGAGGCTGCAGTGAGCCAAGATCACACCACTGCACTCTAGCCTGGGGCAGGAGAGAAACTGTCGAAAAAAAAAAAAAAAAAAGTAGAAATGGGGTGTTGCCATGTTGCCCAGGCTGGTCTCGAACTCTTAGGCTTAAGTGATCCTCCCGCCTTGGCATCCCAAAGTGCTGGGATTACAGGCGTGAGCCACCCTGCCTGGCTGAGGTCCAGAGATAATTTCGGTTTTAGACACAGATGGGTCCAGGGGCTCAGAGATACTGTCAGGTGCCATTGCTCTCCAGTTTGCTGCTCTGCTTTCCTCTGTGACGCCACTTTTCTCGGTTTCTTACATGGCCGCCCCTCTCTTCAGGGCTCAGCTCATCCACGTTGTCAACATTCCTGTTGGAAAGAGAGCTCCCCTGCCCTCAGTGCCAACCAAATCATAGGTTGACTCTCATTGGCCAGACCTGATTTATGTACACCTCTCTGAACCAATTGCTATGGCCAGGAAGATGGACTCTGTTGATTGGCTAGACTTGGCTCATCTGCCCTTTTCTGGAGCAGGGGACCTCAATCAGTATCTTGAAACTATATTGACCAAGTTTGGCTGATGACTGTCCCCTTAGTAAAGGAGGAATGGGTGATAGTCAGGCAAAACACATAAGAGCAAAAATAGATGGGGTAGTTGCCTCCTCTAAGGTCTTCTCCACCCCTCTCCCAACCCCTGGTGGACAGATGCTCCTCCTCCTGTTCTCCCACCTTCAGCAGGTCCCTCTTGGAGCTTCGATCATGTTGCAAAACATTCATCCGTTTCTGTGCCTGTTTCCTCCTACTAGACCATTTAACTCCTTGAGGACAAGGACTATGCCTTTTGCTTAGGCAGGTAATTAATCCCTGGCAAAATGCCTCCCATATAGTTGACATACAATACATGTTTGCTAAATGAATCTACACCAAAATAAACCTCTGACATTCAAGCCTGTTTCTTTATTCCTTTCTTTCCTCCTTTCTTTCCTTCCTTCCTTCCTTTCTTTCTTTTTGCTTTCTTTTTTCTTTTCTCTCTCTCCTTCCTTCCTTCCTTCCTTCTTTCCTTTTTTCCTTCATGACAGGGTCTTCCTCTGTCATCCAGGCTGGAATACAATGGCACCATCATAGCGCACTGCAGTCTCAAACTCCTGGGCTCAGGCGATCTTCCTACCTCAGCCTTCCAAGTACCTGGGGCTGCCATCTCAGCATTTCATCGTACCTGGCTAATTTTTTTTTTTTTTTTTTTTTTGACAGAGTCTCCCTCTGTCACCCAGGCTGGAGTGCAATGGTGTGCTCTTGGCACTGCAACCTCCGCCTCCTGGTTCAAGCAGTTCTCTTGACTTAGCCTCCCAAGTAGCTGGGACTGGCTAATATTTTTTAAATTTTTTGTAAAGACAGAGATCTTGCTGTGTTGCCCAGTCTGTTCTCAAACTCCTGGCCTCAAGCCGTCCTCCCACCTTGGCTTCCCAAAGTGCTGGAATTGCAGATGTCAGTCACCACGCCTGCCTGGCCTCAAGTCTTTTTCTTT
>NW_016107573.1:79537-83543 GCF_001604975.1 Cebus imitator | reverse complement strand
TTTTGAGAGGGAGTTTCGCTCTTGTTGCCCAGGCTGGAGTGCGTAGTGGCGTGGTCTTGGCTCACTGCAACCTCTGCCTCCAGGGTTCAAGCAATTCTCCTGACTCAGTCTCCCAAGTAACTGGAATTACGGGCGCCCACCACCATGCCCAGCTAATTTTTTATTCTTTAGTAGAGATGGGATTTTGCCATGTTGGCCAGGCTGGTCTTAAATTCCTGACATCAGGTGATACAGATCCACCCGCCTCGGCCTCCCAAGTGCTGGGATGACAGGTGTGAGCCACCACACCTGGCTGCCACCACTTTTCTTTAAACTAGTCCACACATACCTGAAACTGTTTGAACGAAATGACCCTGCCTCTCTCCCTTGCTCTAGTTGGTACAGCTGCTATACCAACTTGCAATAGTTCCTTCTTCTGGTTGAAGAAGTAAGAAGGAGGGTGCTAGTGAGTTGGTGGGTGTTCCTGGAGCTGGGAGGCCTGGGGAGGCTGTTTCCTACCAGTGAAATGATAACAGCAACTTGGGTTTTATTGAGCATTTATTATGTGCGAGGCACTGTGCCAATGGCTTTGCCCATGTTGTCTCCTATGATCCCTACTTGGGGACTGTGGTATCCCTGTTTTGTAGATGGGGAAGTAGGCTTGCCTGAGGTCACAGAGGTAATAAATGGTAAAGTCAGGACTGGACCCAGATCTGATGCCAGAACCCTTGAGCTGGGAGGTCTGTGGTCCCAGACAGGGTTAGTGGCTGCCTTGCCTCCTGATGGCTTTGCTGGACCTGGCTCCTGTCTTTTAGGAAGCTGTGCTTCCTGCCCTTACGTTCCTAAACACGTCCTCAAACCGGAATGATTTCTTCTCCTTTTTGCAAAAGCCAGCTCCTGTTTATTTTTCTCCACCACTGACAAGCTGTGTGGCTAAGGCAAGTTGTTCTCCCTCTCTGAGCTTGGGTTTCCTTGTCTACAAAATGCAGGCAATCCTTGCCCTGCCTCACAGGGTCAGCCTGAGGATTACATGAGATGATGGATGGGCCGTGGTGGGCCTGGAGACAGGCATGGGCATGCTCACAATGGCTGTGAGCTCAGATCCCCCAGCTCTGAGTTCAGGGCAGACTCTGAGCATCTTCAAGCATCTGTTCCCACAGCACCTGGCATGGAGACTCACTTATAGAAGGTGCTCACTGAATGCTTGCACTCACTTACAGAAGCCGTGAGTGGCAGCCACTTCTGATACTCAGGAGTTCTTAACATCCCTATGGCTCTGAAGTCCTGGTGCTAGAGATATGGCCTGTACTCCTGTTTGTTTCTTCAGTGAGTTAATGATTTACCTCCCGTGTTAAATTTTGTTTAAACAGACATGACCCCGTTGGTGGCCAAGGCTCTGTCCCGTCCAAAGTGTCTCAGGGTTCAAAGAAGCCCAAAGACACAGGAGCCTCCCACTGCCTGCCCCATTCCAGAATTGTCCTTTAGCCTGCTGGCATCTGCCTCTGCACCGTGGTCTCCTGACCTTAGCCACCTTGCTTGTAGCCATGCTCTAGCCAGAGCTAGAGGCCCTTAGTCTACCTCTGAGAACAGCCTGCCTCTCTCTAGGCCACAGCATAGCCATGTGCCCCCAGGGCCCTGTTGTCCTTACTGCCATCACTATCTTTTTTTCTTCTTTCTAAAAAAAATCAGTGAAGGCTAGAGAGCCCAGCCCTTTAGAAGTGAAGGAAAGTCAAGGTACCTGTGGCTGGGGAACAGGAGAACAACGTGAGTCCAGTGGCCTGGACTGCACTGTGAAGGCCTATGCCCACCAGAGTCCCTGAAGCATTTGTTCATTCACCACCCTATGTTCCTGGGGACTCCTGAGGGTCCCTCCTGCATCTCTCCTCCACAGAGGAGAGATCTAAAGGTGTCCCAATGGGATCTGTTCATTTCATTGAGGACATGGGGAGCCAAGGGTCTTTCCAGTGTGGCCCTGTCACTTCCACTCCCTCCATGGTCACCCCATCCTCCCAGCCCTGGGGAATGGACCTGCCTATGAGTAAAAGGACTGCCCTGCTCCTGGTGTGTGGGGGAGGTGAGCACACCTCGTCCGGCCACCTGCTGGTCTTCTCCAGCCTCTAGCCTGGGCTCCCTGTCCCCTGACTTTGCTGCTCCCCACTGCAGCTTCCTGCCTATTAGTATTCTCTCAGGTCTGCTGTAGCAAATTGCCACAAAGTTGATGGCTTAAAACAGCAGAAATGAGGCTAGGCACAGGAGCTCACACCTGTAATCCCAGCACTTTGGGAGGCCAAGACGAGAGGATCACTTGAGCCCAGGACTTCGCAATCAGCCAGCACAACATAGGGAGACCCTGTCTTTATTTCACAGTTCTGGAGGCCACAGGTCCTAAATCAAGGTGCCACCAGGGCCAGCCTCCCTCCACAGACTCTAGGGGAGGACTCTTCCTTGCCTTTTTCAGCTTCTGGTAGCTGCCAGGGTTCTTTGGCTTGTGGCTCATCACTCCAGCCTCTGCCTCCATCCTCACGTGACTTTCCCCTTTGCTCTGTGTCTTTTCTCCTCTATTGTGAGGACACTCGTCATTGAATTTAGAGTCCACCCAGGTCATCCAGGAGGATCTCATCTGGAGATTATTAACTTCATTTCATTTAATTTATTTTTTTTTCTGTTTTTTTTTTTTTTGAGACGCAGTCTTGCTGTTGCTTAGGCTGGAGTGCAGTGGCGCGATCTCTGCTCACTGCAATCTCTGCCTCCCAGGTTCGAGTGATTGTCTCACCTCAGCCTCCCTAGTAACTGGGACTACAGGCGTGCACCACCACGCCTGGCTAATTTTTTGTTTTTGTTTTGAGACAGAGTCTCACCCTGTCACCCAGGCAGAGTACAATGGCATGATCTCAGCTCACTGCAACCTCTGCCACCCAGGTTCAAGCAATTCTCCTGCCTCAGTCTCCTGGATAGCTGGGATTACAAGCTCATGCCACCACACCCAGCTGGTTTTTTGTATCTTTTGTAGAGACGGGGTTTCACCACATTGGCCAGGCTGGTCTTGAACTCCTGACCTCATGATCCACCCACCTCAGCCTCCCAAAGTGCTGGAATTACAGACATGAGCCCAACCTAATTTTTGTATTTTTAGTAGAGACATGGATTCACCATGTTGGCCAGGCTGGTCTCAAACTCCTGGCCTCAAGTGATCCACCTGCCTCAGCCTCCCAAAGTGCTAGCATTACAGGTGTGAGCCACTGTGCCCATCCTAATTTCATACTTTTCCCAAATGAGATCACATTACAGAATCTAGGTAGACACATCTTTTGGAAGGGTCACCTTTCAACCCATGGCAACTAGTATCAACTGGAACCAGAAGAATATGGGCATACCAGGTAGTGAAAACAAAATCAGTGAAGGCTAGAGAGCCCAGCCCCTTAGAAGTGAAGGAAGGTCAAGGTACTTGTGGCTGGAGAACAGAAGAGCAATGAGAGGCCAGGTGGCAGGGGGCTGGTGGGGCGGGAGGAGGGAGGTGGTCTGAGCAATTCATGCAACTCTCACAGACCAAGGAAAGAAGATGGGACAGCCACAGGATGGTAATAATAAATAGGGAAATGGTATTAATCAATTGCCTTTTTTTTTCTGTTTTTATGTTTTCCTTTTATTTATTTATTTTTGAGACAGGGCCTTGCTCTGTCACTCAGGTTGGAGTGCAGTGGTGTGACCATGGCTCACTGTAGCCCTGAACTCCCCCTCAAGGAATTCTCTTGCCTAGGCCTCTTGAGTAAGTAGTTGGAGCTATGGGCACGTGCCCATAGCTCATGCCTGGCTCTGCCATTGACTATTGAACAACTAGTTATCCACACAGAAAAAAAAAAAAGGCCGGGCGCGGTGGCTCAAGCCTGTAATCCCAGCACTTTGGGAGGCTGAGGCGGGTGGATCACGAGGTCAAGAGATCAAGACCATCCTGGTCAACATGGTGAAACCCCGTCTCTACCAAAACTACAAAAAATTAGCTGGGCATGGTGGCGCGTGCCTGTAGTCC
>NW_016107573.1:75082-77344 GCF_001604975.1 Cebus imitator | reverse complement strand
TGCAACCTCCGCTTCCCTGGTTTAAGCAATTCTCCTGCTTCAGCCTCCCGAGTAGTAGCTGGGATTACAGGCATGTGCCACCACGCCCAGGTAATCTTTGTATTTTTTTATAGAGACAGGGTTTCACCATGTTGCCCAAGCTCGTTTTGAACTTGTGAGCTCAAGTGATTTGCCAACCTAGGCCTCCCAAAGTGCTGGATTACAGGAATTACAGCCACTGTGCCCAGCCAATGTTTCATTTCTTAAGTCACGTGGTGGGAACACAAATGTTTGTTGTGTTGTCCTATGTATCTTTTGGTATTTCAAATATTTTTTATTTTAAAAAGAGATGACACCAAAAAATAGTATACCAATGGCCAAAAAGTACCTTACACAATTCTTTGCATTATCAGCCATCAGGGGAATGCAAATCAAAACCACAATGAGATATTATTTCACACCCACTAGGATGGTCATGATAAAAAAAAAAAAGTGGCTGGGCAGAGTGGCTCATACCTGTACTTCCAGCATTCTGGGAGGCTGAGGTGACCAGATCACTTGAGGTCAGGAGTTTGAGACCAGCCTGGCCAACATGGTGAAACCCCATCTCTACTAAAAATACAAAAACTAGCCGGGCATGGTGGCACACACCTGTAATCCCAGCTACTCTGGAGGCTGAGGCATGAGAATTGCTTGAACCCAGGAGGCAGAAGTTGCAGTGAGCTGAGATCATGCCACTACACTCCAGCCTGAATGACAGAGTGAAACTGTGTCTCAAAAAAAAAAAAAAAGTGTTGGTGAGAATGCAGAGAAATTGAAACCCTTGTTGATTGCTGATAGGAATGTAAAGTAGTACAGCTGTTATGGAAAAGTTAGGCAGTTCCTCAAAAAGTTAATCATAAAATTACCATATAGGCCATCAATTCACCTTCTAGGTATATGCCCCAAAGAATAGAAAGCAGGGACTTGTATGCAACGTTCACAGCAAGATTATTTAAAATAGCCAAAAGGTGGAAACAAGCCAACTGTTCATGAACAGATGAATGGATACAAATATGATATTGACATTCAAGGGAATATAATTCAACCTTGAACTGAATTCTGATACATGCTACAACATGCATGAACCTGGAAAACATCATGCTAAGTGAAATAATCCAGACACAGAAGGACAAACATTATATTATTCCATTTGTATCTGGTACCTAAAATAGGCACAGTCACAGAGACAGAAAGTGGAATAGGGGCTGCGTGAAGGAGCAATAAGGGGTTATTGTTGAATGGGTACAGAGTTTCTGTTTGGGACGATAAAAAAGTTCTGGAGATTGGCAGTGATGATGGTTGCACAATATTGTGAATGTGTTTAATGCCACTGAATTGTACAGGCATCTGTAATCCCAGCTACTCAGGAAGCTAAGGCAAGAGAATCGCTTGAACCCAGGAGGCAGAGGCTGCAATGAGCTGAGATCATGCCACTTCACTCTACTGTGGGTGACAGAGCGAGACTCTGTCTCAAAAATAAATAAATAAAGGTTAAAATGGGCCAGGTATGGTGGCTCATGTCTGTAATCTCAGCACTTTGGGAGGCCGAAGCAGGTGGATCACCTGAAGTCAGGAGTTTAAGACCAGCCTGGCCAACATGGTGAAATCCCATCTCTACAAAAATACAAAAGTTAGCCAGGCATGATGATGAGTACCAGTAATCCCAGGTACTTGGGAGGCTGAGACACGAGAATCACTTGAACCCAGAAGGTAAAGGTTGCAGTGAGCCGAGATCGTGCCATTGCACTCCAGCCTGGGTAACAGAGCAAGACTCCATCTCAAAAAAATAAAATAGCCGGGCTCGGTGGCTCACACCTGTAATCCCAACACTTTGGGAGGCTGAAGCAGGTGGATCACCTGAGGATGGGAGATCAAGACCAGCCTGACCAACACAGAGAAACCCTGTCTCAACTAAAAATACAAAATTAGCCGGGCATGGTGGTACATGCCTGTAATCTCAGCTATTCGAGAGGCCGAGGCAGAAGAATAATTAAACACAGGAGGCGGAGTTTGCAATGAGCCGAAATCATGCGGCTGCACTCCAGTCTGGGCAATAGAGGGAGATTCCGTCTCAAAAAAGAAAAAAAAATGAATCACACACACACACACAAAGAATGGAAAGAAATATGGCCGGGCGCGGTGGCTCAAGCCTGTAATCCCAGCACTTTGGGAGGCCGAGGCGGGTGGATCACGAGGTCAAGAGATCGAGACCATCCTGGTCAGCATGGTGAAACCCCGTCT
>NW_016107573.1:71159-74526 GCF_001604975.1 Cebus imitator | reverse complement strand
AAATATACCATGTAAATTCTAATTAAAAAGCCACGGTGATTGAATTAAAAAGCAAATAAAACACCATGGCAAGCCACGCATGGTGACTCATATCTGTAATCCCAGCACTCTGGGAGGCTGAGGTAGAAGGATCACTTGAGTCCAGGGGTTGGAGACCAGCCTGGGCAACATAGTGAGAGCTTATATCAACCACAACAACAAAAAAACCACTGTGGCAGAGTGGCATGCTGCTGAATCTAAAGTAATTGTCATAAATAATTGCCTAATAAATATTTCATTTATGAAAAATTAACTTTTAAAATAAAGTTTCTGGGTCAGGAGTATGCACTTTGTTTTTTTGAACAATTAAACCAACATTCCATATTTGCCACCATCAGGATTTATTTCCACTCAGTGACTCACCCACAGCCCCAGCCTGAAGGCCCCTCTCCGATTGACCATGCTGATTCAAGCTCATCTCAGAAAACAGCAGAAAGGAGTTAGGGGCTACAGTGCACTATGATCATGCCAGTGAATAGCCACTACATTCCAGCCTGGGAAATATAGTGAGATCCCATCTCTTAAAAAAATATGTATCATGTTTCTTTGGAGTTGTATAGTCTATTGTATAATCTCATTGACCCTCACAACCTGACATAGATAGGGCGGGTATACTTCTCTCCACTTTAAAGACAGGGAAACTGAAGCTCTGAAAGGTTTAGTTGCTTCATTTGGTTTTGTTTGTTTTGTTTTGTTTTTTGAGATGGAGCCTTCCTCTGTTGCCCAGGCTGGAGTGTAATGGTATGGTCTCAACTCAGTGCAACTTCTGCCTCCCCGGTTAAAGTGATTCTCCTGCATCGGCCTCCCGAGTACCTGGAATTTCAGGCACCCGCTACCATGCCTGGCTAATTTTTGTATTTTTAGTAGAGACAGGGTTTCACCATGCTGGCCAGGCTGGTCTCGAACTCCTGACTTCATGATACGCCCACCCGGGCCTCCCAAAGTGCTGGGATTACAGGCATGAACCATCACACCTGACTAGTCCCTTTATTTGTAAAGGGTGAGACCAGATTAGAACCCAGGTTTTCTGACTTCTAGCTGAGTAATAACATATAACATCAATCAGGACATGTTTACTAAAACCCATTTTGAATCTTTTTTTTTTTTTGAGACGGAGTCTCACTCTGTCACCCAGGCTAAAGTGCAGTGGTGCAGTCTGGGCTCACTGCATCCTCTGCCTCCTGGGTTCAAGCGATTCCCTTGCCTCACCCTCTCAAGTAACTGGGACTACAGGCGTGCGCCACCATGCCTGGCTAAGTTTTTGTATTTTAGTAGAGACGGGGTTTCACCATGTTGGCCAGGGTGATCTTGATCTCTTGACCTCGTGATCCGCCCGCCTTGGCCTCCCAAAGTGCTGAGATTATAGGTGTGAGCCACTGCACCCGGCCAAAAGGACTTTCAGAAATAATCTAAGGTCAGCCTGGGCTCAGTACCTCATGCTTGTAATCCCAGCACTTTGGGAGTCTGAGGTGGGTAGATCACTTAAGTGTTTGAGACCAGCCTGGGTAACATAGTGAGATCCCATCACTAAAAAAAAAAAAAAGAAAGAAAAAGAATAGAAGAAGAAATAATCCAAGGTTAACAGAGGTGGCAAAAAGGTTTCCCCTCATGGGCCAACTCTCACCAGCTGTAGTGTTAAAAAGGATTCCGAGGCTGCGTCTGGGTCTGGACTTGGTAGGAAAGGCTCCTATGGTTGGTAAGAGATACCTGTCCTGGTATCTTGACTCCTATAGTCAAGACACTTAACACAAAGTGATAAATTAAGAAACGATTTCCTGGCCTTCTCTACCCGGTTCTTCCCGGAGTCAGGAAAAGCGGGGTTGAGAGAATGAAAAAAAAATTATTGAAAATAAAGAAACAATTTCCTTAAAAGAAGCAAGGATCCGACATAGTACCTGCTATGAAACACACAACAAAATGCACAGAAGTCTTTCTTCTTTTAGAATGTAACTTATTTCAATGTAAGAATGTATATGGGGTATGTGTTGGCTATGTGTAGGTCCCTCCTACTTATGTAGGTAGAAAATTGATTCTCATATAGGAAGTAACTTGCCCAGAATCACACAGCAGCTTCACTGGACAAGCTGGGACTTCAGTGCAGGTCTCCTAGGGTTCAGGCCACAGATCCTCCTCTCTGTGAACAGGTTCCATGGACCTTCCAACCACATGCTGATCTCAGCCCAACATCATAGCAAGATGGTGTTACTAAATCGTTTTTCTCATCTGAACAAAATCCAAGTCTACACCTCAGTTTTCCTCCTGTGGGGTGTCCATTTGTCACTCATAATGTATTCACCACATGCCGTCTCCCTAACCACGTACATTATCCACAACAGACTCAAAAGCAATGGATCCACGATTTCATGAGCCAGCCAGTCCTGTTCCCTTTGATGAAAGTTTCTGTCTCTAGTTTGGTAGAAGGCTCAAATTTTTGAGCTTAAAGTTTCAGAAGAGGTGGGAGAACCAAAGCAGAGAGCAATCATCTTTCTGCATCAACTCTAACCTGATGGCAGGAATTCTAACAGCAGAATGTGTTCCAAAGTGCTGCTTGTATTGCCCCCTAGTGCTAGAAACAGGAACAACACACTAGGCAAGTCGTAACAGTTTCCAGCTGCAAAGAATTGACCTCAGAGATCTTAATTCAAATCGCAACATTTTATTTCACAGTAGGTGGAGGGAAAGGGATTCACCAGGTCATACAGCAAATTAGTGGTGAAGTCAGAAATAGAACCAAGTTCTAAACTTTGACTCCTATATTCAAGATGCTTATCACAGAGTGATAAACTAAGAAACGATTTCCTTAAAAGAGGCAATAATCAACCCGGTGTGGTGACTCACGCCTGTAATCCCAGCACTTTAGGAGGCCGAGTCGGGCAGATCATGAGGTCAGGAGATCAAGACCATCCTGGCTAACATGGTGAAATCTCATCTCTACTAAAAATACAAAAATTAGCTGGACATGGTGGCATGTGCCTGTAATCCAGCTACTTGGGAGGCCGACGCAAGAGAATCGCTTGAACCAGGGAGTCGGAGGTTGCACTGAGCCGAGATTGTGTCACTGCACTCTAGCCTGGTGACAGAGTGAGTCTCCATCTCAAAAAGAAAAAAAAAAAAGGCAATGATCCAACATAATACACAAAATGCACGTCTTTCCTCTGTTAGAATGTAAACTATTTCAAGGCAGAAACCAGTTAGCATACAAAATACTCTTAGCATTAATAAATATTAATGGGCTGGGCACGGTGGCTCAAGCCTGTAATCCCAGCACTGTGGGAGGCCGAGGCGGGTGGATCATGAGGTCAAGAGATCGAGACCATCCTGGTCAACA
>NW_016107573.1:68164-70434 GCF_001604975.1 Cebus imitator | reverse complement strand
AAAAAAAAAAAAAATTTAAAAAAATAAAAATAAATAAATATTAATGACAAGGTCTTAACATTTATTGTGCTATTCCCATTTTCCAGATGTTTGGCTTAGTAGCACTTGGCTTCAACAACACTACCCTACCTCTTTTTTCTCATTCGCTCAACAAATACTCATGGAGCATCTCCCAGGTGACAGGAACCATTATTGGTACTGGAGATGCCATAGTGGCCAAAATGGAGTCCTTTCTCTTAGGGAGACCAGACTCTAGTTGGGGGAGATGGATGAGAAACATGTTAATAACCAAATACTTGGTATGTTGGTGATACGAAGTGAATATCTGTGTTCCTCCCACCTCCCAAGATTCATATGTTGAAGCCCCAACCCCCAACATGACTAGATGTGGACCCAGGGCCTATAGAGAAGTAATGAAGGTAAAATAAGGTCTAAGGGTGGGATCCTGATCCCTTATAAGTATAATACCCTTATAAGAAGCAATACCAGAGTGCTATCTCTCCCACAAGCATATGGAGAAGAAGTCATGTAAGTACACAGCAAGAAGGTGGCTCCCTGCCAGCCAAGAAAAGAGCCCCGACCACACCAGAAAGCAAATCAGCCAGAACCTTGATCTTGTACTTCCCAGCCACTAGAACTGTGAGAAAATAAGTGTATGTTGTTTAAACCCGCTAGTTGGATGTGCACAGTGGCTCAGGCTTGTAATCCCAGCACTTTGGGAGGCCTGGGGGTGGGGAAGCAGAGTGCTTGAGCTTCTGAGTTTCAGACCAGCCTGAGAAACACGGAAAGACCCCGTCTCTACAAAAAGCAAGCAAATGAGCTGGTACACGCCTGTAGTCCGGGGTACTTTGGAGGCTAGGGTGGGAGGATGGCTTGGGAGGCAGAAGTTGCAGTGAGCCACTGTATTCCAGCCTAAGCAATAGAGCCAGACCTTGTCTCAAAAAAAAAAAAAAAAATTAAAAAGGCACCTAGTTTATAGTATTGTGTTGTGGCAGTCTGCCAACTAACAGGTAGTCATGATGACTATGAAGAGAAATTAGGCAGAATCAGGGCAGCAAGACGGCAGGACCCAAAATGCTACTTCCAATAAAGTGGTGAGGGAAGGCCTCTCTGATAAGGTGACAGCTGTATAGCTGGAGGAATTTTTCACATATATCACAGTCACACAATATCCACCCTCCCTGATCAAGAGATGAAACATTTTTGGCACCCCAGCATGCTCCCTCGTGTACTATCAGTCAGTGGCCACCTAAGGGAAACCATTATTCTGACTTCCATCAGCATAGATTAATTTTGTCTGTTTCTGAACTTCATACAGACGTTGATGGATATTTAGGTTGTTTCCAGCTTGAGGCAATTATGCAGAAGGCTGCAAATAACATTCTTTTTTTCGGGGGGGCGGGCACAGAGTCTTGCTCTGTCACCCAGGCTTGAGTGCAATGGGACAATCTCGGCTCACTGCAACCTCTACCTCCTGGGTTCAAGTGATTCTCCTGCCTCAGCCTCCTGAGTAGCTGGGATTACAGGCGCCCACCACCATGCCCAGCTAATTTTTGTATATTTAATAGAGTAAGCATTTTGCCATGTTTGCCAGGCTGGTCTTAAACTTCTGACCTTGGGTGATTGGCCCACCTGAGCCTCCCAAAGTGTTGGGACTACAGGCATAAGCCACTGCTCCTGGCCAAGAGCATTCTTGAACATGTCCTTTGGTGGACATAACACTCACTTCTGTTAAGTATATGCCCAGGAGTGGAACTGCTGGCTCATAGAGTATACGTTTATTTGGTGTTTTGCTTTTTTTGAGACATTCTCTCTCTGTCACACAGGCTGGAGTGCAGTGGCATGATCTCAGCTCACTGCAACTTCCACCTCCTGGATTCAAGGAATTCTCCTGCCTCAGCCTCCAGAGTAGCTGAGATCACAAAGGTGTACCACCATGCCCAGCTAATTTTTGTAGTTTTCATAGATAAAGGGTTTCACCATGTTGGCCAGGCTGATCTCGAACTCCTGACTTCAGGTGATTCACCCGCCTCAGCCTCCCCAAGTGCTGGGATTACCGGCATGAGCCACAACTCCCAGTCAGTATGTTTAGATTTAGGAACCACTGCCAAGTATTTTTTCGAAGTGGTTGTATTGATATATGTTCCCATCAAAAAAATAGGAGTTCCAATTGTTCCTGACCAACGCGTGGTAGTCCTTTTCTGTTGCCATTCTGGATGAGTGTGTGATGGTATCTCTTTTTGGTTTATTTTTTATTTTTTTAAATTTTT
>NW_016107573.1:66407-67485 GCF_001604975.1 Cebus imitator | reverse complement strand
TTCACCATGCTGACCAGGATGGTCTCGATCTCTTGACCTCGTGATCCACCCGCCTCGGCCTCCCAAAGTGCTGGGATTACAGGCGTGAGCCACCATGCCCGACTTATTTTTTTAGACAGGTCTCACTCCCATCGCCCAGGCTGGAGTGCAGTGGTGCAATCACTGCCCACTGCGGCCTCAACCTCCTGGGCTCAGGTGATTCTCCCACCTAAGCCTCCAAGTAGCTGGGACTCCAGGCATATACTACCACCACGCCCAGCTAATTTTTGTATTTTTAGTAGAGACAAGATTTCGCCATGTTGCCCAGGATGGTCTTGAAGTCCTTGGCTCAAGTAACCCGCCCACCTTGGCCTCCAAAAATTCTAGGACTACAAACATGAGCCACCGTGTCCCGCCTCTTTGTGGTTTTCATTTATACTTCTCTGATGGCAAAAAATTTTTGAGCAGCTTTCATGTTTATGGTTCATTTTTATATTCCTTTTTGCGAAATGCCTGTGCAACTCTTTTGTTCATTATAATTATTGGGTAGTCTACCCACAGAATGGGATGAGATATTTGCAAATCATATATAAGAGTCTAGGCCAGGCGTGGTGACTCATGCCAGTATAGTGTCGGCATTTTAGGAGGCAAGGTGGGTGGATTGCTTGAGCCCAAGAGTTTGAGACCAACCTGGGCAACATAGCAATACCCTGTCCCTACAAAACATTTTTAAAAATTAGCTAAGAATGGTGGTGTGAGCCTGTAGTCCCAAGCTACTCAGAAGGCTGAGGTGGGAGGATTGCTGGAGCAGAGGAGGTCAAGGTTACAGTGAGCTATATCATGTCACTGCACTCCAGCCTGGGTGACTGAGACCATCTCTCGATAAACACATAAACAAACAAACACAAACAAACAAACAAATGAAAAGGACTGATTCTTAATCTATAGTTGTCCTGTCAGCCCATAATTCTTTTATTTGAGTTTTTTTTTTAAATCTCCATGTGAGCCGGGCGCGGTGGCTCAAGCCTGTAATCCCAGCACTTTGGGAGGCTGAGGCGGGTGGATCACGAGGTCAAGAGTTTGAGACCATCCTGGTCAA
>NW_016107573.1:61876-64427 GCF_001604975.1 Cebus imitator | reverse complement strand
CCATTTTGGCCAGCTGATCTCAAAATCCTGACCTCAAGTAATCCACCTGCCTCGACCTCCCAAAATCCTAGGATTACAGGGGTATAAGCCACCATGCCCAGCCCCCTGAGTTCTTTATGATAATTTTTTTTTTTTTTCTAAAATTTCAAACCTACAGAAAAGTGGAAAGAACAGTATGTTTAGCTTTCATTGAGCATTGCAAATTATTAACTTCTACGCTTTCTGTTTCACTTTTCCTGAACCATTTGAAAGTAAGCTGCAGATATGAAGACTTTAAAAAAAAAAAAAAAGTCCAGGCATGGTGGCCCACACCTGTAATCCCAGCACATTGGGAGCCAGGGCGGGTGGATCATGAGGTGAGGGGTTCAAGATCAGCCTGGCCAAGACAGTGAAACTCCGTCTCTATTAAAAGTTACAAAAAAATTAGCTGGGCACAGTGGCAGGTGTCTGTAATCCCAGCTACTTTGGAGGCTAAAGCAGGAGAATGGCTTGAAGCTGTAAGGTGGAGGTTGCAGTGAGCCAAGATCACGCCACTGCACTCCAGCCTAGGCAACAGAGCGAGACTCCATCTCAAAAAACAAAAACCAAAACCAAACAAAACAAAAAAACTCCTAAGCACTTAGGCTGGGAACGGTGGCTCAAGTCTGTAATAACGGCACTTAGGGAGGCTGGGGCAGAGGATCACTTGAGGCCAGGAGTTCAAGATCAGCCTGAACAACATGGCGAATCTCTCTACTAAAAATACAAACATTAGCCAGGAATGGGGGTGCACTCCTGTAATCTCAGCTACATGAGTAGGTGAGGCATAAGAATCACTTGAACCTCGGGAGGCAGAAGTTACAGTGAGCCAAGATCGCGCCACTGTATTCTGGCCTGGGTGACAGAATGCGATTTTGTCTCAAAAACAAACAAACCAAAAAACTCCTAAGCACTCAAAACACATCTCCTAAAAATAAGGACATTTTCCTAAACAACCATAGTGTCACTCTGCTTATGATAATTTTAACTTTTGTTTTAATAATATAAATAACAGCATATAAACATATTTTGGAACATCCAGATGGCCTCATTATAATACTGTCCCTCAAATTCAATGCCTGTATTAGAAAGGATAGGCCAGATTATGCTGCAAGTAACAGCCCCAGCCAGGTAACACAGGAGGCTTGAACCCGGAAGGCGGAGGTTGCAGTGAGCCAAGATCACGCCATTGCACTACAGACTAAATTTTTTTTAATTAAAATCTTTTAAAATTAACAAAAAGTCTTTTAAAATTAACCAGGTGTGGTGCTGTGCACCAGTAGTTTTAGCTACTTGGGAGGCTGAGGGAGGAAGATCGTTTGAGCTCAGGAATTGAAGGCTACAGAGTGCCATCATCATGCCACTGAACTCCAGTCTGGGCAACAAAGTGAGACCCCATATCAATTTAAAAAAAAAAATGTTATTTACAGTAACATGGATGGAACTGGAGGTCATTATGGTATGATTGGAATAAGTCAGGCACAAAAAGACGAATATTGCATGTTCTTACTCGTGTGGGAGCTAAAAGTCTGATCTCAAAGAGTTAGAGAAGAGAATGGCATATACTGGAGGCTGGGATGGGTGTGTGGATGGGAGGCGGGTGATGAAGATATGTACAATTAGATAGAAAAATTTCTAATGTTTGATGGCAGAGTAAAGTGACTATAGTCAGCAACAATGTACTGTGTATTTCAAAGCAGCAGCTAGAAGAGAGGACTTGAAATGTTCCCAACACACAGAAATGGTCAGTCCTCGGGCTGGGTGCTGTGGCTCACACCTGTAATCCCAGCACTTTGGGAGACCAAGGCAGGTGGATCACCTGAGGTCAGGAGTTCAAGACCAGTCTGGCCAACAAAGTGAAACCCCGTCTCTACTAGAAATACAAAAATTAGCTGGGCCTAGTGGCAGACACCTGTAATCTCAGCTACTTGGGAAGCTGAGGCAGGAGAACTGCTTGAACCCTGGAGGCTGAGGTCGCAGTCGGCCAACATTGTGCCACTGCACTCCAACTCTTTGGCCTGGGTGACAGAGTGAGACTCCATCTTAAAAAAAAAAAAAAAAAAAAAAAAAAAAAAAAAAAAAAAAAAAAAAAAAAAAAAAAAAAGAAAGAAAGAAATTGTAAATCCTCAAGGTGATGGATATCCCAAATACCCTGACTTGATCATTACACATTCTGTGCATGTAACAAATATGGGTACCCATCAATATGTGACATTATGTATCAATTTATAAAATGTGTATTGCTGCCAGGCACAGTGACTCACGCCTGTAATCCCAGCAGTTGGGAGGCTGAGGTGGGAGGATCACTTGAGGTCAGGAGTTTGAGACCAGCCTGGCCAACATGGCAAAACCCCGTGTCTACCAAAAATACAAAAATTAGCCAGGCATCGTGGCGAGCACTATAATCACAGCTATTCAGGAGCTGAGGCAGAAGAATCGCTTGGACCTGGGAGACAGAGGTTGCAGTGAGCCCAGATTGCACCATTGCACTCTAGCCGAGGTGACAGAGTGAGACTCCATCACAAAAAAAAAA
>NW_016107573.1:54822-61558 GCF_001604975.1 Cebus imitator | reverse complement strand
TTTCCTCTATCAGGAATGCCTTTCTGGATATAGTCAACCCCATCCAAGCTACACTTCCCCTACTTCGCAAAGGTCTCCTTGACTTCACACTTTCATCAATCCCTGACCACACTAAACTCCTTATGTCTTACTTATCCATATGCCTTTGCCTGACACAGAATAGACCCCTAGTAAATATTTGAATTAGTGGGGACTTGAACGTGCTGTGGTTTATTAATTATAAAAATGTGACTCACCCCAATCATGAGAGCAGGGCCATAATGAATCCATCTTGGTTTTCCCCACTGTGCCTGGCTCAGAGCAGATGTTCCAACTGGAACACACCCTCCATCCAGCCCCACCTTCCCGGGCTTTCCTGGGGCAGATCCGTTTTGCAGATCACAGTACTTGACAGGATTTGGCAGGTTTCTGGCCTGGGTCGTTCCTTGTAGAGCTATGAGAGGTACATGTGGAAAGAGCCTCATGTGAGATCATGCAGCAAGTTAGCAGCAGCGCAGATAACAGACCCAGAGCTTCAGCTTCCCAACCCAAGGACATTCATTCAGCGACTGTGCTCCAAGGTCATGCTGGCTTCCTTTCAGGCCCAGGGCTAGGATGGCTAAGATTGTCCCAAAAGATGACCCCAGGATTAAGTGGGCTGTTACAGTATGTTAAAGCTACTTTTCTTCCTTTTTTTTTTTTTTTTGAGATGGAGTCTTGCTCTGTCACCCAGGCTGGAGTACAGTGGCGCGATCTCGGTTCACTGCAACCTCCACCTTCCAGGTTCAAACAATTCTCCTGCCTCAGCCTCCCAAGTAGCTGCTATTACAGGCATGAGCCACCACACTCAGTTAATTTATTTGTATTTTTAGTAGATACGGGGTTTTACCACTTTGGTTAGGCTGATCTCCAACTCCTGACCTCAAGTGATCCACCTGCCTCGGCCTCCTAAAGCGCTGGGATTATGGGTGTGAGCCTCCATGCCTGGCTTGTTCTTTTTTTTTTTTTCATTATTATTATTTTTTTAGAGTCTCGCTGTGTCACCTAGGCTGATCATAGCTCACTGCAGCTAGCTTCAAACCCCTGGGCTCAAACAATCCTCTGCCTCAGCCTTTCAAGTAGAAAGAGCTGCTCATTCTAAAAATCACAGTGCTTAGTTCCTGCCAAAGCTTCTAAATTCCGTAAATCTCCTCATCTTGGTACTTCCAAATTCAAAGGCTCCCCACACATACACAAACCTCCAAACACATATATGCCCAGAATAAAGCCTGGAAGGAAAAACATAAAATATTAACGGTAGATTTTTCTCTAAGTGGTAGAAATACAGCTGATTTTAATTTTCTTTTGGTTTGCTTTTTAATTTTCCAAATTCTCTACAATCAACATGTATTATTTTTATAACTAGAATAAATGTACTAAAAACAATAAATAAGCCTAATATTTGGAGAAAGAGAAAAAGTCACCAATATGTTTAAGCTTGTGCAATTACAGTGAGGCATCTATGATTAACTCACTCACTCAACATATATATCTTGAACACCTATGTGCCAAGCACTTTGTTGGGTACAAGCGTTGTTACAATGAATGAGACAAACATGGTTCCTGCCTTAATGGAACCTTTTTATCTTCTTTATTTTCCAAAGTTACTATGATATACGTATATTGCTTAAATGCTCTCCCTCCCTCCCTCCCTCCCTCCCTCCCTTCCTTCCTTCTTTTTCTTTCCTCTCTCTCCCCTTCTCATTCTTCTCTCTCTCTTTCTCTCTTGCTCATTCTGTCACCCAGGCTGGAGTGCAGTGGTGTAATCTCAACTCACTGCAACCTCTGCCTGCCAGGTTCAAGCACTTCTCCTGCCTCAGTCTCTTCAGTAGCTAGGATTACAGATATGCGCCACCACGCCTGGCTAATTTTTGTATTTTTAGTAGAGACAGGGTTTCACCATGTTGGCCAGGCTGGTTTTGAACTTCTGACCTCAAGCAATCCTCCTGCCTTGGCCTCCCAAAGTGCTGATATTACAGGCATGAGACACCGCACCCAGCCTTAAATGCTTTCTCTAATTTGAAATTTAAAAACATTGAACTGCCCAGGTACGACAGCTCACATCTATAATCCCAGTACTTTGGCAGCTCAAGCAGGTGCATCCCTTGAGGCCAGGAGTTCTAAATCAGCCTGGGCAATATAGCAAGACCTCGTCTCTAGTTAAGAAAAAAAAATAAAATAGTCTGAGTGTGGTGGTTCAGGCCTGTAATCCCAGCACTTTGGGAGGCCAAGGCGAGCAGGGAGGCTAGGCGTTGAAGACCAGCCTGGCCAACATGGTGAAACCCTGTCTCTACTAAGAATATAAAAAAAAAAAAAAAAAAAAAAAATTATCTGGGCTGGGTGCAGTGGCTCACGCCTGTAATCCCAGCACTTTGGGAGGCCAAGGCTGGCGGATTACAAGGTCAGGAGTTCGAGACCAGTTTGGCAAACATAGTAAAATCCCATCTGTACCAAAAAATACAAAAAATAAATACATAAATAAAAATGAACCAGCTGTAGTGGCATGCACCTATAGCCCCAGCTACTTAGGAGGCTGAGGTGGGAGGTTTGCTGAGCCCAGGAGTTCAAGGTTGCAGTGAGCTATGATCAAACCACTGCACTTCAGCCTGGGCAACACAGTGAAACCCTGCCTCAAAAGTAAATCAATCAATAAATAATAAAAATGAGATGCCAGATGAAAGGTGAGAAGTATTAGTTGGTGTGGTTTCTCGTTCCTAAAAGTCTTTTAAGAACAGGATCCTCTCCCATTTGAGGAAGAAGCTGAGTTGAGCATTGTTCCAAGGCTGGGGTAGTATCTTTGGAGCCACCTATGTACTACCCCATTGTTTCAAGGCTGGGGTAGTATCTTGGAGCCATATGTGGCTCCAAGACAAAAACATACAATTATAAACTTTTATATTTAAGAATGATTTTTAAAACTCTTTGCCCGCACGAGGTGGCCCATGCCTCTAATCCCAGCACTTTGGAGTACGAGGCGGGTGGATCACCTGAAGTCAGAAGTTTGAGACCAGCCTGACTAACATGGAGAAACCCCATCTCTACTAAAAATACAAAATTTGCCAGGCGTGGTGACATATGCCTGTAATTCTAGGTACTCAGGAAGCTGAGGCAGGAGAATCGCTTGAACCCGGGAGGCAGAGATTGTAGTGAGCCGAGATCACGCCATTGCACTCCAGCCTGGGCAACAAGAGTGAAACTCCATCTCAAAAATAAATAAATAAATAAAACTCCAGTGAGAATTATTGGCCAGTGGGAGGTCAGGACACATCAGGATTCAGGATTCAGTATTCCTCCCTATTAAAGCTATAGCCTCAGGCAAGCTCAGAAGGAACTTTGGGGAGGCAGCAAGGGAGAGGAAACGGAATTGGTTTAAACTTGGACAACATGGCAAAACTCCTTCTCTACAAAAAATACAAAAATTAGCCATGTGTGTTGGCACAAGCCTGTAGTCCCAGATTCTTGGGGGGGCTGACGCAGGAGGATCACTTGCCACCAGGGAGGTTCAGGCTGCAGTGAACCAAGATAGTACAACTGCGTTCCAGCCTGGGTGACAAAGTGAGACTCTGTCTCAAATATATATTATACATTACTGTATATATATTTATATATGTATAAAATTATGTTTTATTGAGGTAACACATAACATAAAATTTACCATGCTCTCCCCTGCCTGCCCACCCATCCCCACCTCCTGTGGTCCAGATGCAGCTCTCAATCCCAGTGCTTTGTCCCTCCCCACCACCATCCTGCTGGACTTGTAATTCAAGCTGGCCAATCAGACCAACCATCCCCATGTCCACAGGGATTGTCTTAGGACTGGGTATGTAAGCCCAGTAGAACCAAAGACTTCTCTGAGACCCGATACAAGGAAACTGGGAGACAGGGGCTTCACTTCTAAGATCATATGCTGTAAGGACAGTGTAAGGTGGAGCTGCTTGCCATTTTCCCAGGCTAGTGGAGGAAGCCATCTGCAACAGGTAATAGCAAAGCTGATGCACAAAGGGAAGAAAATAAAGATGGAGGTGGGAGCCCTGGTGATAATCCTTTTTTTTTCTTTTGAGACGGAGTCTTGCTCTGTCACCCAGGCTGGAGTACAGTGGCACAATCTTGGCTCACTGCAACTCAGTCTTGGCTCACAGCCTCCCAGGCTCAAGCAATTCTTGTGCCTCAGCCTCCCAAGTAGCTGGGAGTACAGGTGTGTGCCACCACACCCAGCTAATTTTTGTATTTTTAGTAGAGACGGGGTTTCACCATGTTGGCCAGGATGGTCTTGAACTCTTGACCTCAAGTGATCCATCTGCCTTAGCCTCCCAAAGTGCTGGGATTACAGGCATGTGCCATTGGTGCCCGGCACCTGGTGATTCAATCTTTTAAGTTCCTGGATCCATTTGTGCCTGAAGTCCATCTCTAGACTTTTTAGTTATATGACTTATTAGCTTTTTTTGTTTTGTTTTGTTTTGTTTTTTTGTTAAGACAGAGTCTTGCTTTGTCATCCAGGCTGGAGTGCAGGAGCCCCATCACAGGTCACTGCAGCCTTGAACTCCTGGACTTAAGCAGTGCTCCCACCTCAGCCTCCCAAGTAGCTAGGACCATAGGTGTGTGCCACCAGGCCTGGCTAACTTATTTTTTTGTAGAGATGGGGTCTCACTGTGCTGCCCAAGCTGGTCTGAAATTCCTGGGCTCAAGTGATCCTCCCACCACAGCCTCCCAAAGTGCTGAGATTACAGGCATGAGCCACTGTGCCTGGCCTTATTAACTTTTTTTTTAAGCTAGCTTAAGTAGGGTTCTGTTGGGCTTTCGCCATGATGGTTTCTGTGTCCCACTCATGATGTCACAGCCCTTGGTGTGATAAAGCCTGAGAGTGTAATGTCAGACCCCAAAAGGGACCCAGCTCGCTGGTGGAGGCAGGAGTGGAAGGCAAGGATGACAGCTTCTAGGAAGCAGGATACCTGACAGAGTTTCACTCTTGTTGCCCAGGCTGGCATGCAATGGCGAGATTTTGGCTCATCCCAACCTCTGATTCCCAGGTTCAAGCGATTCTCCTGCCTCAGCCTCCCAAGTGTCTGGGATTACAGGCGCCCACCACCACGCCTGGCTAATTTTGTATTTTTAGTAGAGACAGTGTTTCTCCATGTTGATCAGGCGGGTCTCCAACTCCCTACCTCAGGTGATCCGCCAGCCTCAGCCTCCCCAAAGTGAGATTACAGGCATGAGCCATCGCGCCCGGCCAAGAAATTTTCAACCTATGACTCAGACATTAGGCTTACTTCATGGTGGCTGACATGGTCCTTCTCCCAGAATATAAGGGATAAATGACAGTAGCTCCCAGAGATCTAGACCTTTCTGACAGGACACGTTACTTGTCCCATGTGGGCAGCTGAGGCCAGACTTCAGGTGCGCATCTGAGGACCAAGACTTTTCGCCCAGAGCCAGGAAGTATGCTTGACCTGAAGTATCTCCTTCACACAGCTCTTTGTCAGGTTCTCTAGAAAAGCCAAGTGAAACTGGGTATGGTGGTTCACACCGGTGACCCCAGCAACTTAGGAGGCTGAGGCAAGAGGATCCCTGGAGGCCAGGAGTTCAAGGCTGCAGTGAGCTATGATTGCACCACTGCACTCTAGCCTGGGAGACAGCAAGACCCTATCTCTAAAAAACAAGTGGAAAAAAAAAGCAAAGTGAAAATAATTCCAACTGAGTCCATCTGCCTCACCAGTCCTTGAACCTACACTATCCCATGGAGGTCTGGGCTACCACTGAGTCTCATCCAGGTATTGGTGGCATAGAAACAGAGGGGGGGTTGGGGGAGGAAATGGCTTGAAGGATGAGACACTCATAAGTGAGAACCACAGAGTGGGTCAGAAACAGTCATTGTCAACTACCAATAATCAAGGCTGTCACTTTTCCCTTTGTTTATAGTGTGCTTTGTCATTCAGATGCTTTTAAATTTTATCCAGAGAAAATGATGTTTCTCTTAAAGATTGGTACTTTTTGCATTTTATTAAAGAGATTCTTCTACACCCTGATGTTCCAAATATATTTCTTTTTTTTTCGAGATGGAGTTTCACTCTTGTTGCCCAGGCTGGAATGCAATGGCACAATCTTGGCTCACCGCAACCTTTATCTCCCGGGTTCAGGCAATTCTCCTGCCTCAGCTTCCCAAGTAGCTGAGATTACAGGTGCGACCACCACGACTGACTAATTTTGTATTTTTAGTAGAGATAGGATTTCACCATGTTGGCCAGGGTGGTCTAGAACTCGTGATCTCAGGTGATCTGCCCGCCTCAGCCTCCCAAAGTGCCAGGATTCTAGCACTGCCCTTGGAATCAGACTGTGGTCAGACCTCTCCTGAAAGCATGTATTTGCTCAGCTCCTTCCCGTCGCCGTTCTGCTTTCCTCATTGGTCCGGGCTTGAGCCCAGGGATGGACTTTTATGCCCCACCCATTAGTGAGTCACAGGCCTTGGGTCACCCCAGTTGTGTGTATAACCTCTCAGACACCCACCAGAGACAACTGTACCCACCAAAGAGACAACAGCACCCACCTCAGAGGCAAGGTGGGCACCCACCTCCTCAGAGACAACAACTCCCACCACAGAGATAACAACTCCCACCACAGAGACAACAACTCCCACCACAGAGACAATAGCACCCACCACAGGGACAACAGCACCCACCTCAGAGGCAAGGTGCGCACCCACCTCCTCAGAGACAACAACTCC
>NW_016107573.1:49780-54069 GCF_001604975.1 Cebus imitator | reverse complement strand
GACAATAGCACCCACCACAGGGACAACAGCACCTACCTTAGAGGCAAGAGCACCCACCTCCTCAGAGCCAACAACTCCCACCACAGAGACAACAACTCCTACCACAGAGACAACAGCACCCACCTCAGAGGCAAGGTGCGCACCCACCTCCTCAGAGACAACAACTCCTACCACAGAGATAGCAGTACCCACCACAGAGACAACAACCCCTACCACAGAGACAACTCCCACCACAGAGGCAACAGCTCCCACCACAGAGACAACAGCACCTGTCTCAGAGGCAAGAGCACCCACATCCTCAGAGACAACAACTCCTACCACCGAGACAACAGTACCCACCACAGAGACAACAACTCCCACCACAGAGACAACAGCACCCGCCTCAGAGACAACAACTCCTGCCACAGAGACAACAACTCCCACCTCTGAGACAACAATACCCACCACAGAGACAACAGCACCTGTCTCAGAGGCAAGAGCACCCACATCCTCAGAGACAACAACTCCTACCACTGAGACAACTGTACCCACCACAGAGACAACAACTCCCACCACAGAGACAACAGCACCCACCTCAGAGACAACAGCACCCGCCTCAGAGACAACAACTCCTGCCACAGAGACAACAACTCCCACCTCTGAGACAGCAATACCCACCACAGAGACAACAGCTCCCACCACAGAGACAATAGCTCCCACCACAGAGACAACAACACTAGCCACAGAGACAACAACACTAGCCACAGAGACATTAGCACCCACCACAGAGACAACAACTCCCACCACAGAGAAATATTCTCTAATTCACAGAGAAATATTCTCACCACAGAATATTCTCTAATATTCTCTAATTCTCTATGCCATACGCCACAGAGAAATTTTTTTTCTTTTACGAGAGACAGGGTTTCACTTTGTCTTTCTCTTTTTAAGAGAGACAGGGTTTCGCTGTAGTACAGTGGCCTAATTGTAGCCTTGAAGCCCTGGGCTCAAGTGATCCTCCTGCCTCAAATGCCTGAGTAGCTGGGACTACAGGAGTGTACCACCATCCCTGCATTTTTTTTTTTTTTTTTGTTTCTTTTTTTTTTTTTTCCAAGACAGAGTTTCACTCTTATTGCCCAGGCTGGAGTGCAATGGCACCATCTCAGCTCACTGCAACCTCTATCTCCTGGGTTCAAGCAATTCTCCTGCCTCAGCCTCCTGAGTCGCTGGGATTACAGGCACGTGCCACCATGCCCAGCTAATTTTTTGTATTTTTAGTAGAGACGGGGTTTCACCATGTTGACCAGGATGGTCTCGATCTCTTGACCTCGTGATCCACCCGCCTCGGCCTCCCAAAGTGCTGGGATTACAGGCTTGAGCCACCGTGCCCGGCCTACCTGGATAATTTTTAAATTTTTTGTAGACATGGGGGGGAGTCTCTTGATGTTGACCAGGCTGGTTTTGAACTCCTGGCTTCAAGTGATCCTTCTGTGTTGGCCTCCCAAATTGTTGGAATTACAGGCATAAGCCACTGCCCTGGGCCTGCTTGGGTTTCTTATAGCAAGCTTTTACTTCAGCCTGTTTGGTTAGGTTTCCATGCCTTGCCTGGATTTTCTTTTAGACACACTAAATCAATACCAAACATTTATTTGTCAAGAACAGGAGCAAATACATGACATGCACACTTGCCTTCATCTTCAGAACAGTCCTGTCTTTGCTATACAAGAGGAAATGGAAAGTCAGGAAGATTAAGTAACTTGCCCAAAGTCACCCAACAACAAGCACTAACTCAGGCCTGTCTGATTTGGCAAACAGTGCTCAAAATCACTGTTCAATGGCTGGAAACTTAATCTTCAGATTTATAGTGAGGCAATCTTTTTAAGTGCAAAGCTGTAAGAATGTTTATAAAACAAATGTGAAACATTTTGCAAATGTCTGAAAGCGGCAAAAGTTGATCCTCATTGGGGAAATGCTGGGTGTGGGTTACCAGGTTTTGTTTTGGGGGACTGCTGAAGAGAACCATCATTGCATGTGCAGTGAAGACAATTGGCCACTAGATGGCCGTGCAGCTCTTTGCGGTGCCATTGCCAATCGCATTGGCCTGTTGGTTTCCAGGGGGCCAAACCACATGAAAGCAGAGAAATGAGAAAAATAAGCATGATGTAGGACATTTTTCAAAAAACGTAATGTACTAAATTTATTACTATTATTATTATTTTAAATAAAGACTGGGTTTCACCATATTGGTCAGGCTGGTCTTGAACTCCCGACCTCAGGTGATCCACCTGCCTTGGCCTCCAAAGTGCTTGGATTACAGGCGTGAGCCACCACGCCCGGCCAATGTACTAAATTGAAAAGGCCATCCAATATTCTGAGATCATGTTCTTCCCACCTCAGCCTCCCAAATAGATGGGATTACAGGTGTGCACCTCCACAGCCAGTTAATTTTTTTTTTTTTTTTTTTTTTTTTTTTTTTTTTTTGAGATGGAGTCTCACTGTGTCACCCAGGCTGCAATCAATGGCATGATCTCAGCTCACTGCAACCTCTGCCTCCCGCGTGCAAATGATTCTCCTGCCTCAGCCTCCCGAGGAGCTGGGATTACAGGTGCCCGCCACCACACCCAGCTATTTTTTTTTTTTTTTTTTTTATGCAGGGTCTCACACTGTTGCTGGGGCTGGAGTGCAGTGGTGGAATCTTGGCTCACTGCAACCTCCACCTCCCGGGTAAAAGCAATTCTCCTGCCTCACCCTCCCAAGTCGCTGGGACAACAGACACGTGCCACCACGTCCAGGTATTTTTTTGTGTGTGTATTTTAGTAGAGAGGGGGTTTCACCGTGTTAGCCAGGATGGTCTCGATCTCCTGACCTCCCGGCTGTCCTTCCTACTCTTTTGAGTGGCAACAGATGATTGCTCCTTGGCAAATATTCTTCCTTGGCAAAAAATGACCTAGCTTAGGACACATTTCCCCTCCCCACTTTTAAAAGTGGCATTGTGAATTGCAAAAGCCTGTGACTGGTAAAATTATCAGCTTCTCATAAAAAGTGGATCTAAGGCCGGGTGCGGTGGCTCAAGCTTGTAATCCCAGCACTTTAGGAGGTCGTGGTGGGTGGATCGCCTGAGATGGGAAGTTCAAGACCAGCCTGGCCAGGATGGTGAAACCCCATCTCTACTAAAAATACAAAAATTAGCTGGGCATGGTGGCAGGTGCCTGTAATCTCAGCCACTCAGGAAGCTGAGACAGGAGAATCGCTTAGGTTTCACTCCAACCTGGGTAACAAGAGCAAACCTCCGTCTCAAAAAAAAAACCTTATGTGGCTTAAAGATCCCCGGGCCTCCAAGCATGGCTCTTAAACAAGCTAAAGTGCCTACAAAAGTTAAACATATATCTAATGTATTTATTTAAATACATACATTAAGGCTGGGTGAGGTGGCTTACACCTGTAATCCCAGCACTTTGGGAGGTTGAGGCAGGATCACCTGAGGTCAAGAGTTTGAGACTAGCCTGGCCAATATGGTGAAACCCTGTCTCTACTGAAAATACAAAAATTAGCTGGGCCTCAGCCTCCCGAGTAGTGTCTGTAATCCTAGGTACTCGGGAGGCTGAGGCTGAGAATTGCTTGACCCCAGGAGGTAGAGGTTGCAGTGAGCGGTGATGGTACCATTGTACTCCAGCCTGGGCAACAGAACAAGACTTCATATCAAAAAAAAAAAAAAAAGCCGGGCGTGGTGGCTCACGCCTGTAATCCCAACACTTTGGGAGGCCAAGGTGGGCGGATCACAAGGTCAGGAGTTCGAGACCATCCTGGCCAACATGGTGAAACCTGTCTCTACTGAAAACACAGAATTAGTTGGGCGTGGTGGTGCACACCTGTAATCCCAGCCATTTGGAAGGCTGAGGCAGAAGAAACGCTTGAACCCAGGAGACAGAGATTGCGGTAAGCTGATATCATGCTATTGCACTCCAGCCTGGGAAACAAGAGTGAAATTCCATCTAAAAAAAAAAAAAAAAATATATATATATATATATATATGTATATACACACACACATTTATATCGCCCAGGGTGGGGTGCAGTGGGAGCCACCGCACCTGGCCCTATATTTTGTTTTATTTAAGGAACATGTGCATAGAGTTTGTTTGCTCAAGGCAGATTTTAAAAGCTTACAACAAAACCAGCGTGCCTCCTCCATCCCCTCTCCTCTCCCCAGTCTTATGTCTCAGAGGCAACCTCTGCTATAACTTCTTGTTACTTCATGCTTTTATCACCCTTCTTCTTTTCTTTCTTTCTTTCTTTTTTTTTTTTTTTTTT
>NW_016107573.1:45868-47615 GCF_001604975.1 Cebus imitator | reverse complement strand
TTTTTTGAGACGGAGTCTCGCTCTGTCACCCAGGCTGGAGTGCAGGAGTGCAGCGATCATGGCTCACATAGCCTTGACCTCCTGGGCTCAAGCAATCCTCCCAGCTCAACCTCTCAAGTAGCTAGGATTACAGGCACACACCACCTCGCCCGGCTAATTGTTTCATTTTTTGCAGAAATGAGATCTCACTATGATTAGCTCAGCCTGGTGTCAAACTCCTGGACTCAAGTGATCCTCCCAACTCAGCCTACCAAAGTGCCAGGATTACAGGCTTGAGCCATCACAGTGGCCCCCTGAAGAAATTCTTTATTCCATCCTGACATTTGATTAGAGGGTCTGGCCAAGTTGAGAATGAGGGAAATAGAAATCTGATTGGAAGTTCTCTATATGTCAGGGGCTTATTAATTGCTTAGTTTTTCCTGTAAAATGATCAAGGGGAAACTTGCTTTCTTCCTTTGATGACTCACAAAATGAGAGTGTGAGGGCGTCATTTACCTGAGCCAACTCAGTTTTTCTAGAGAAGAACCTCCAATCTACTGTCTGGGCACAACTTTCTGGGAGTAGGAGAAATGAAGGGGACTAGAAGTCTAACTTTTTTTTGAGATAGAGTCTGGCTCTTTCGCCCAGGCTGGAGTGCAGTGGAGCGATCTTGACTCACTGCAGCCTCTGCCTCCGAGCTTAAGTGATCCTTTCACCTTAACCTCCCAAGTGCCTGGGACTACAGGTGTGCCGCCTCGCCCAGGTAATTTTTAAATTTTTTGTGGAGACATCAGCTCACCATGTTGCCCAGGCTGATCTTGAACTCCTGGACTCAAGTGATCCTCCCACCTTTGCCTCCCTAAGTGCTGGGATTACAGATGTGAGCTTCCGTGCCCGGCCTTATTATGCAGACTTTCAATAAAAGTTCTTAGTTCTGAGTCTTATCTCCATTCCCTGCCATGCCTGGGATACCTAAACATGGAGCTTCTTAGGTTCCATTTTTCCAGACTCCAAATTTAACTCCACAGGTAAGGTTTCTAGGGAACCAAGTGACAGAGATCTGTTCTCTTTTTACCAGATAGATCATCCTATTTTATTTCTTAATGACAGTAGGACTTTCTATAATGTCTCAAACATAGGATTGCCAGATTTAATAAAATACAAAATGCCCAGTTAAATTTGAATTTCACATAAACAATGCAATATGTGGGACATACTTAAACTAAAAGTTAATTTCTTTGAAATTCATATTTGACCAATAGCCTGCATTTATTTCTTTATTTATTTAGAGATGGAGTTTTGCTCTTGTTGCCCAGGCTGGAGTGCAATGGCATGATCTCAGATCACTGCAACCTCTGCCTCCCGGGTTCAAGTGATTCTCCTACCTCAGCCCCCTGAGTACCTGGGACTACAGGCCGGTGCCACCATGCCTCGCTAATTTTTGTATTTTTAGTAGAGAACATGGTTTCACTGTGTTGGCCAGGCTGGTTTCGAACTCGTGACCTCAAGTGATCCACCTGCCTTGGCCTCCCAAAGTGTTGGGATTATAGGCATGGGCCAGACACCCAGCTCACTGTTCTAATTTCTTTTGCTTTTTATTATTTTTTAAGATGGGGTTTCAACATGTTGGTCAGGCTGGTCTTGAACTCCTGACCTCAGGTGATCCACCCATCTTGGCCTCCAAAGTGCTTGGATTACAGGAGTGAGCCACCACGCCCAGCCCTCTAATTTCTTTCTTTTCTTTTCTTTTTTTTTTTTTTTTTTTTTT
>NW_016107573.1:43911-45752 GCF_001604975.1 Cebus imitator | reverse complement strand
TGGCACGATCTCAGCTCATTGCGATCTCCGCCTCCTGGGTTCAAGAAATTCTTCTGCCTCAGCCCCCAGAGTAGCTGGGATTACAGGCATGCACCACCACACCTGGCTAATTTTTGTATTTTTAGTAGAGATGGGTTTTCGCCATGTTGGGCAGGCTGGTCTTGAACTCCTGACCTCATGTGATCCATCCACCTTGGCGTCCCAAAGTGCTGGGATTATACATGTGAGCCACCTGGCCTGGCCCACTGTTCTAATCTTCTATCACCATAGTGTACTCTAGCCTGTTCTCGAACTTCATATACATAGGCTCATAGATCATACTCTTTTGTATCTGACTTTTCTCATTTAACTGAGGGGAAATTCATGTAACATGAAAGAAATCATGGGAAAGTGAACAATTTGGTGGCATTTAGTACATTCACAGTTCAGCGTAACCTCCACCTCTGTCTAGTTCCAAAACGTTTTCGTTACCCCCAAAGGAGTCCTCATTCCTGTAAACACTCAGCATTCTCCCCACCCCCAGCACCTGGCAACCACTAATCTGCTGTCTGTCTAACCTTTTCTTCTTATGGTTCATCAGTTCTTTACTGTCTGGTAAAATCCCGCAAGCAGAGAGGGATTATTTTAAAAGGGCTCCAAGAAAGGAAAGGCAGGGGAACAAAAGCAGCACTAGGTAAAGTAAAATGTGGCCAGGTGATCAAGCCACAAAGAAGGAAAACATTCTTAACCCCAAGATGGAGTCTACCCTTCATCTTGGGCAGAAGGTTCCTGCTCAAACCAGTCTTGAAGGCCGCCCTGGTGCTATTTACGTGAGCAGTGTTTAATTTCCTATCAACAAAGCACAATTCAGTGGCAATGTTGAAAGAGAAAAAGCCGCACAGCTGGCTCTCTCTGCAAATAACATTGACATAAAGACCAAAGTAAATGTTAGCATCCTGGAAACAGCAGCAGGTGTCTTAAATACAACAGCAGCCACTGAGGAGAACTGTGGCCACCTGCTAAGTAGCATCTACTCAGCATTCATTTGAAACAATCATAAAAGTTATAATTTCAGACTTCTGGATGCATTTGATCCTGGATCTTTTTTCTAGGTCTTTCTGTGCATTGCTGGGGATTGCTGGACAATTCCTGGGGATTGCTGGACAATTTCTGTTGTTTTCTGGACAGGTTCTTGCCCACCACCATATGCTTAGCACTCAGTACGTAGTGTGATGCTTGCTACATAGTAAGTGAACAATAAAAGTTTTTTGAATGAATGAATAAATGAGCAAACCATGTGGGGCACTGAATCATAAAATCACTGCAGTTTAGACTTAGAGGAGAACTAAAGAGAAGGAAAAACAAACTAATAAATGAACTCCCAGGTAGGTGAGGTGGCTTACACCTGTAATCCCACCACTTTGTGAGGCCGAAGTAGGTGGATCACTTGAGGCCAGAAGTTTGAGACCAGCCTGGCCAACATGGTAAAACCCCGTCTCTACTAAAAACACAAAAATTAGCCAGGCATGGTGGCAGGTGCCTATAATCCCAGCAACTCAAGAGGCCGAGGTGCAAGAATCACTTGAACCAGGGAGGTGAAGGCTTCAGTGAGCCAACACTGCACCACTGTACTCCAGGCCTGGGTGACAGAGAAAGACTGTCTCCAGGAAAAAAAAGAACTCCCACGAGGGACTGTGCAAGGTGGTTTATATGCATGACTCTCTCTTTTTTTTTTTTTTTTTTTTTTTTTTGAGACGGAGTTTCGGCCTTGTTACCCAGGCTGGAGTGCAATGGCGCGATCTCGGCTCACCGCAACCTCCGCCTCCCAGGTTCAGGCAATTCTCCTGCCTCAGCCTCCTGAG
>NW_016107573.1:37241-43751 GCF_001604975.1 Cebus imitator | reverse complement strand
TGTTGACCAGGATGGTCTCGATCTCTTGACCTCGTGATCCACCCGCCTCGGCCTCCCAAAGTGCTGGGATTACAGGCTTGAGCCACCGTGCCCGGCCTGCATGACTCTCTTTAATCCTCACAATTACCTTCAAAGTTATCATGATGCCAGTTTTACAGATAAGGAAACTGATGGTTCCAGAGGTCATGTCCCACAATGCCAAGTTGAAGCCTTTCACTTGGAAGTTGAGAAACCTCAGGGCCAAAGCTGCCAGGGGTCTTGAACTAGTCAACAGAGCTAGCCTCATTAGCAGCCCACTTAGGATGTTTCCAGTTCAGCTTCTGGCTGAAGGCACACTGCAATGATTCCAGAAGCAATATGACTATCAGTGTCCAAGGAACAGAAAGTTGCCAGAGGCAAAGTGTTCATCTATTAAAACGGGGTGGGGGTATGAAGACTCCTGGGCAGGTTTTAGGCAAATAAGCCTTTACAGGTCACCCAGGGTGGATTCATGTCTCAAGGTCTCAGGGGACAGACATGGATAAGCAGCAGTAGGTCAGAGGTTGAGGAGCTAGACAGGCCTATTGCTGGAGCCACAGAAATTTGCCACCAGTCCTGGATGCATCACTTTTAACCTTTCTATGTCTCAGATGAGTAACTGATTAGGAATGTACAGAGTCCCTGCCAGATGCTCTGCCAAAGAGGACAAATTTGGCCAATAATAGTTACTGAGGGGCTGGGTGCAGTGGCTCGTGCCTGTAATCTCAGCACTTTGGGAGGTCGAGGTGGGTGGATCACCTGAGGTCAGGGGTTCAAGACCAGCCTGACCAATGGAGAAACTCTGTCTCTAGTAAAAATACAAAATAAGCCAGGCATGGTGGTGCATGCCAGTAATCCCAGCTGCTCGGGAGGCTGAGAGAGGAGAATCACTTGAACCTGGGAGGCAGAGGTTGCAGTGAGCTGAGATCACACCATTGACTCCAGCCTGGGCAACAAGAGTGAAACTCCAACTCAAAAGAAAAAAAAAAATAGTTACTGAGGGCTATCAAGTGACTTTAGGGTTACAAAGGTACATACATAAGATCCAGTCCCTATTAGCTGGGCATGGTGGTACATGTCTGTTGTCCCAGCTACTCAGGAGGCTGAGGCAGGAGAATCGCTTGAGTTTGAGAGGTGGAGGCCACAGTGAGCCGTGATCACACCACTGCACTCCAGCATGGGCGAGAGTGAGATCCTGCCTCAAAAAAAAAGATCCAGTCCCTGCTTCTTTCTCTAATCGGGTGACAAACCATCCTGCTTTGCTGGAACTGGCCCAGTTTAAGCACTGAAAATCCCCCATCTCAGGAAACCCCTCAGTCCTGGGCACGCAAGGCCAATTGGTCCCCGTGGAAGGTCTTGATGGAAAGGGGAAGGGGAATCCAGACATGAGATAATGATGAACACTAGCTGCGGGCATGTGACTCCATGTCTAATACAGAGGCCCCAAGGGACTCAGGACAGCAGTGCTGTATGCACCACATCAGACCCTGCAGCAAAAGGAAACACCAAGAATACTGATCCTTCTTTATTTACAAATGTGATATTTTGAGTCAGGCGCAATGGCTCACATTTGGGAGCATGAGGTGGGAGGATCACTTGAGCCCAGGCTGCCTCCCAAAGTGCTGAGATTACAAGCATGAGCCACCATGCCCAGCCCAAAGCAGTTTCTGTTGTTGTTTTGTTTTGTTTTTGAGATGGAGTTTTGCTCTTGTTGCCCAGGCTGGAGTGCAGTGGCCTGATCTTGGCTCACTGGAACCTCTGCCTCCCAGCTTCAAGCGATTCTCCAACCTCAGCCTCCTGGGTAGCTGGGATTACAGGCATGCACCACCACACCTGGCTAACTTTGTATTTTTAGCAGAGACTGGGTTTATCCATGTTGGTCAGGCTGGTCTCGAACTCCCGACCCCAAGGGATCGACCTGCCTCGGCCTCCCAAAGTGCTAGAATTACAGGCTTGAGCCACCGCGCCTGGCGAGCAGTTTTTAATCTCATGTATGACAGTTACTTCTGTGTCAGACACACATAGTCATGTGTGCATTCCTCCTGGACTGTGGGCCCCTTGAAACAAAGTTCATGTGTAAATACCATTTTATCATCAACAGAACTAGTGCAAAGCCCCCAAATGTGCCAGACATTCAGTGAATATTTGCAGAATTTGAGAATCAATAATAATTCCTAAGATATATTAAGTACCAGCCCTGACCTAAGCTTTAACTTTTAGAGGTTAACATGAATTTCTTTTCTTTTTTATTTTTTTAAGTTTCTTACCTTGCTATAGTTGAACTTCAGTTTTCCTACCAAAAAAGGTAAGTCAAAGCATGGTGGTGCTTGGCTGTAGTCCCAGCTACTCAGGAGGCTGAGGCAGGAAAATCACTTGAACCTGGAAGGCAGAGGTTTACAGCGAGCTGAGACTGCACCACCGCACTCCAGCCTGGGCAACAAAGCAAGACTCTGTCTCAGAAAAAATTTTTCAAAAGGAACGAGGTCGGGGCCGGGCGCGGTGGCTCAAGCCTGTAATCCCAGCACTTTGGGAGGCCGAGGCGGGTGGATCACGAGGTCAAGAGATTGAGACCATCCTGGTCAACATGGTGAAACCCCGTCTCTACTAAAAATACAAAAAATCAGCTGGGCATGGCGGTGCGTGCCTGTAATCCCAGCTACTCAGGAGGCTGAGGCAGGAGAATTGCCTGAACCCAGGAGGCAGAGGTTGCGGTGAGCCGAGATCGCGCCATTGCACTCCAGCCTGGGTAACAAGAGCGAGACTCTGTCTCAAAAAAAAAAAAAAAAAAAAAAAAGGAACGAGGTCTTGCTCTGTCACTCAGACTGGAGTGCAGTGGTGTGATCATAGCTCATAGCAGTCTTGAATTCCTGGGCTCAAGCAATCCTCCCATTCCACCTCAGCCTCCCAAGTAGCTGGGACTACAGGTGCACACCACCCTGCCCAGTTAATTATTTATTTTTTGTAGAAATTAGGTTTTGCTCTGTTGTCCACACTGGTCTCCCACTTTTACCTCCAAAAGAGCTAGGATTACAGGTATGAGCCACCTTGTCTAGCCATGAACTCACACTGGACCCTAGGCAACTGGATTCTAGTCTCTGTGTGCCTAACCACCAGGCTGCCCTGCCTGAGTCAAACTGATTCCTACAGCCTCAGTCCTCAAACATCATCAGCTTGGTTTTCTTCACTTCAGAGATGAGGAACAGAGAGGTGCAAGTGTTAATAACAGTAGAACTAGGACCAGAGCTCTGGATTCCAGGCTCTCAGTCCAAGAGCAGCACATTTTCATGGTTACCATATCTCTCAAAGCAAGGCACCCTTGGGGAGCTTGCACGACCTGCGAGGGCCTTCAAGTGCTATTTACTTAGCTAGGTGTGGACTCTGCCTGGCTCCTGGGCTATTGTCTGCACAGCAAATGTCACCCAGCCCCCAACCACAACCAAGGCGTGGGAACAAAGACCAAAAAAACAAAAAACATTCTTTTGCTGGTTTCAGACACCTTGACATAAGTTTTCAGTTTCTATCTAATAACATGCAAATTACTGAAAGAAGGGGTCACTGAGAAGTCTACTGACAAGTATCGCGTCCTAAAAGCAGTGGATCAGGCCTGGATCTTTTCCATGCCTGGCCAGCCTCCAGGACACAGGGCAAGGAATCTAGATTTGAATCCCAGTTCCACTAGCTGGGCATGGCAGCATGCACCTATAGTCCCAGCTACCTGAGAGACTGAGGTGGGAAGATCATATGAACCTGGGAAGTAGAAACTACAGTGAGCTGTGATCGCACCACTGCACTCCAGCCTGACTGACTGAGACCCTGTCTCAAAAAAATAAGTAAGACCCCAGTTCCACCACTGACTAATTTCATAGTCATGGGCTTAGCTTCACGGGGCCTCATTCTCCTCTGAGAAAGGGAGCCAATTCCTAGCTTGCAGGAGCCAAAGAGAGATCAGATGCCAAGTGCTCACACAGTGCCTGACACATGTCCAACACTCGTTAGCTATTCTTCCTAAAGTTGACTTATTTCAAACATCCTCATGTATGTCTCTCTGAAAATAAAGGGAACTTTAAAGTATAGAGGACAAAAACAAGGCTTACTATTTTTTCCTACTCTGACTTTACCTAACTTTTTCCTGGAAACGGGTTCCAAGAACTTTTAGAAGTAGAAAGTGGACAAACAAGAGAGATTTTAATCTGTAAAAACAGCCCTACAGATTCCCTCTTTCTCAGGAAGGCCACTGCCTGCAGCTGGAAGCTAATCCACTTAATCAGTAACTTTAGCTCCCTGATCAGTTTCCAACAAGCAGTTCCTGTTCTTGAACCAGGATATGCAAACATGGGCACTTACTGGAAGGGAGGTTTCAGGGCCTCTGGAATTTCGTCAGCTGCTCACTCTCCCAGGAGAGCTGTGGGACCTGTCAAGCCGGTGGCCAAGGACAGAAGGCAAGCTGAACATTTCAAGGTCTACTGGGCCTCCGCCTTTTCAGTTTTTAATTCAGGCAGAACACATTTAAGAAATGCCAAGAAGGAAACAGTGTGGATTTATGGCTGCCAAGCCAAGTGGGGTACAGAAAGAAAACAAGAGGAAATACAAAAGGTCGTCTACCTCATTATACAAAGTGAGGAGGCAGGGCAGGTACACAGAGCATAGCCTTGTCCCATCTCAGGAGCCCTGGGTTCCATCCCAGCTCCTGATCCCAGAGATATCTCTCCTGGGCCTCCAAGGGAGATCAATAACACTGCCCAAGCCCAGAGACCTGAAGCGCTTTCCCAGGGGAGTGGGGTAGTGAGTGTGTAAAATTTAAGGCCAAATGCAGAGATGGGGAAGGATATTCTCTCTCTCTCTCTCTCACCACCCCCCCCACACACACACACATATACACATATCCTGCCTCCCATTTAAAAACAAAGTTGTTGATTAAGGTCAGGTGCAGTGGCTCACATCTGTGATCCCAGCACTTCGGGAGGCCAAGGCAGGTAGATGACCTGAGGTCAGGAGTTCGAGACCAGCCTAGCCAACATGGTGAAACCCTATCTCTACTAAAAGTACAAAAGTTAGGTGAGTGTAGTGGTGGGCACCTGTAATCCCAGCTACTTGGGAGGCTGAGGCACAAGAATCGCTTGATCCTGGGAGGCGGAGGTTGCAGTGAGCTGAAATCACACCATTGCCCTCCGGCCTGGGTGACAAAGTGAGACTCCATCTCAAAAAAAAAAAAAATTATATATATCTATATTAAGGAAGTGTTGAAGGGGCTGGAGTGAATGTAGGAAGGAGACAAGGGATAAGAGTTAAAATAAGTATATACAGAAATCTAGAAAGATCTTTTTATACTGACTTCGGGACAGTAGCAGGTGTTAAGGCTGAATATATTTTTTTCTTTAGTTTCAAGTCATTTTTAGTACCAGATGAACTGTTACTGCTTTCTTGAAATTCTGTCTCAGGTGCAGGTGGCATCTGGCTTCTTTGGTAGGGAAAAGAGGCAAGAAGAAAAGAAGCTAAATTCTGTGCAAACTCCTACTCATCCTTCAAAGCCCATTTGAATATCCTCTCCTTTATAAAGTCTTCCCTGACGGCTCTGGGGAGTTAGCATCTTTCTCTTTCTTCCATATCACCACTTAGGGATGGTTACAGTTACACTGCATTGGAACTATTTGCATGTCTCTCTCCTCTTCTGGATTCTGCTCCCCTGAGAGCAAGATAAAGGCAGCACAGAGTTCAGGATGAATCCATGACTCCAAATCCAAGCTTTTCTGGCAGTGGTTATGATCATGATGCTAGAAATATCAGTTTATTGCAGTTGTAATGGCTAATCATACCCAGCTTCTAGACACCAAATAAAAAAGCATTGAATGCAAATGATTGAACACAGGTGAAGGGTGGTGAATTTCAGGAGAACCTCAAGTCTGCACAATAGCAAATTGTTCTCCTCCCTCTCATGCTGGTACCTGAGAGAGTGTGGAACACTCCCTTCTGCCTTGGTCAAGATTCGAGGAGTCCCTTTATTTTTTATTTATTTTTTTGAGACAGAGTTTCTCCCTCGTTGCCCAGGCTGGAGTGCAATGGCAGGATCTCAGCTCACCACAACCTCCGCCTCCTGGGGTCAAGTGATTCTCCTGCCTCAGCCTCCAGAGTAGCTGGGATTACAGGCATGCGCCACCATGGCCAGCTAATTTTTTATATTTTTAGTGGAGATGGGGTTTCACCGTGTTAGCCAGGCTGGTTTCAAACTCCTGGCCTCAGGTGATCTACTTGCATCAGCCTCCCAAAATGTTGGGATTACAGGCGTGAGCCACTGCACCAGGCCAGAGAAGTCCCTTTAGAAAGCTGTGTGTTTTCTTCCTTGACATGTACAAGTTAAAAAAAAAAAAAATAGAAAGCTGTGTTTTCGGCCAGATGCAGTAGCCCCTCCCCCCAAAAAAAAAGTCTTGGGGAAAATCACAGAAAACACAGTTTTCTTTCCTTTTTTTTTTCTTTTTTCTTTTTTTTTTTTTTTTT
>NW_016107573.1:34900-35916 GCF_001604975.1 Cebus imitator | reverse complement strand
TTTTTGAGACAGAGTCTTGCTCTGTTGCCTAGGCCAGAGTGCAGTGGTGCGATCTCACCTCACTGCAACCTCAGCCTCCCAGGTTCAAGCAATTCTCCTGCCTCAGCCTCCCGAGCACCTGGGACTACAGGCACATGCCACCATGCCAGGCCAATTTTTGTATTTTTAGTAGAGATGGGGTTTCACCAAATTGGCCAGGCTGGTCTCGAACTCCTGACCTCGTGATCCACCCGCCTCAGCCTCCCAAAGTGCTGGGATTACAGGGGTGAGCCATCGCGCCCAGCTGATTTTTCAAGACATTACTGAAACACTTGAATTTGATAAATGTTTATTCCCACCCAAAGATGTATCCAGGGCAGCTGTCTTCTTTACTCCTTTATCCCGTAACGTAAGAATAAAACATATTCACAGACACTTAGAGTTGTAAAGGCACCTGGTCACCTAGAACATGACTCAAAAGAACCCTTATCCCCCATCTTGCACATGTCTCTGGATTGTTTTGGAATCTGCATTCATTTCTTCATCCGCGCTGTCTCTGTACAAACCTCCTCTGAGTCACTGTCTGTTCCAGGCACCTCTACACACTGTTCCTAGGTGCTGAGGGGGCCGTTGGTGGGCAGACAGACCTTAAAAACAGTTGGTTCCAGTTGCTATCACTCTCCTTTAGATATCTAGGCAATATTTCCTAAAGCAAAGTCAGAGTGGCTCAGGCTAAGATGGGCCGTCTTTGTTCTGGAGCCCGGAACTATAAATTCAACAAGCTCCTTCCTGTGTGCCAGGCACTCTTCTAGGTCGCTTTCATGCACATTTCCACATTTTCTGGTAGAAACAAACAACAGCAGTGAAGAAAAGAAAATGAAGCTCTCAAAGAAGTTAATGCTTTATTCAAGGTTTTCTAGCAGAGTTAAGAGCTGACCCACAAGGCCGGGCGCGGTGGCTCAAGCCTATAATCCCAGCACTTTGGGAGGCCGAGGCGGGTGGATCACGAGGTCAAGAGATCAAGACCATCCTGGTCA
>NW_016107573.1:23570-31079 GCF_001604975.1 Cebus imitator | reverse complement strand
TCATAATTTTTAAAAAATGAAAACAGCCAGGATTTATGCAGAGCCAAGAGCCAGCTGGGTAAAATATAGACCCAACTCTGTTTTGGTGAATGAAGGGGATATGAGAAGAGAAAAACCTCCAAGAACAAAGAAGGACGTGGAATTATGTTGCTTCAGAGAACACTGGGAGAGAAACCATTCATCTTCCATTCTTTCATCTTCCATTCCCAGACCTTGTAAGAATAGTCACTGTAACGTGGGGTCTAGAAGCATTGGCTTATGAAATAAATGGACATAGGTAGGTTTCCAGCTCCACCACATCCTAGCTACGTAACCTTGGGCAAGTTGCTTAACCTCTCCACTACTCCAAGAGGTTACAGATCACTGAAAGTACAGACGTTGGCAAGTATTTTTTGGAAACACATTAGGGGTCCTAAGGATTATACTGTAGTCTATAATTCTGGAATTTTATGCTGGAAAATACAACTTGTTTTCAGATGGAAAATGATTGTGTTTTATAAAAACGACAGAGTCGTATTTTAAGACCAGGCCGGGCAACATAACAAGACTCCTTTTCTACAAAAAATAAGAATAAGCCAGTTATAAAGAGAGCTAATTAATAACTAAATTAAAAATTAAAAAATTAGCCAAGTGTAGTGGTGTGCTTGGGAGGCTGAGGCAGGTGGATCACTAGGGACCAGGAAATCATGACCAACCTGAGCAACACAGCAAGACTCCCTTCTCTACAACAACAACAACAACAACAACAAAAGATTGTTTTTAACTAGATGGGCATGGTAGCATGCTCGGAAGGCTGAGGTGGGAGGATTGCTTGAGCTCAGGAGTTTGAGGTCATAGTCAACTATGATTGCACCATTGCACTCCAGTCCAGGCAACAGAGCAAGGCGCTGTCTCTGAAAATAAAAATAAAACAGCAGACTCACATTTTCAAACTGCAGATGCCAACCTCTTCTTTCCCAGGCCTGACTGCCTCACACACCTTGTTTACTATAGAGCACCTCCCCAGAAGCCACCAACCCACAGTTATGGCGTAATTCAAACCCTACCTCTAGAATCTCATGTAGTAGGGTCACAGGTCTGTGTGCTCAGCAAATGTTTGCTGTCCTCTGCTGGGAATTTTGTTCCAGGTCACACTAACAGGGGAGATAATTGGCAGCCTGTGACCAGGTCCAGCCCACTCATTGGTCAGATGGGCATTTTGTTTCCAGTTTGGGGGTGGGGGCAACTGGAGAAAGCTTATTCAAGGTCCATCAATGTGACATTTTTCCTACTTTGTGAACTCCATTTCTGCTGTGACCAGTGATCAAATTTTATACATATTTAGACATATTTTGAAGACATGGGTACCCAATTGTTTCACGTAGACCTCTGGGAACTGTAAAACTTCTTGGCTACCAAATACCTTTTTTTTTTTTTTTTTTTTTTTTTTTCCCAGACAGAGTCTCACTCACTCTATTGCCCAGGATGGAGTGCAGTGGCACAATCTCAGCTCACTGTAACCTCCACCTCCCCTGGGTTCAAGTGATTCTCCTACCTCAGCCTTCGGAGTAGCTGGGACTACAGGTGCATGACACCATGCCCAGCTAATTTTTGTATTTTTAGTAGAGTTTCACCATGTTGACCAGGCTGGTCTCCAGCTCCTGATCTCAAGTAATTCACTCGCCTCAGCCTCCCAAAGTGCTGGGATTACAGGTATGAGCCACTGCACCCAGCCCTTGGCTACTAAATAGCTATAGATGGAAGAAAGGATGAGATTAATGATAGACTAAGAGTTTGGGAATGCCTGTTGGTAATTAGGATGAACTGCCTTTGGTAATAATAATAGTTAACAGATATTAGGTGTTTTCTCTATGTCATTTGCTGTGTTAAATACATTATCTTATTCAAAGCTCAATCCTCATTTTGGAGACAAGGAAACTGAGGCTCAAAGAGGATAAGCAACTTGTCCAAGGTTACATAGCTAGGATGTGGTGGAGCTGAAAACCTACCTATGTCTGTCTATTTCATAAGCCAATGCTTCTAGCCCCCATTTTACAGTGACTCTTCTTACAAGGTCTGGGAATGGAAGATGAATGAATGGAAGATGGTTTCTCTCCCAGTGTTCTCTGAAGCAACATAATTATACTTCCTCATCTGTTTCTGAAGGTTTTTTCTTCTCATATCACCTTTATTCCCCAAAACAGAGTTGGGTCTATATTTTACCCAGGTGGCTCTTGGAACCACATAAATCCTGGCTGTTTCCATGGGGAAAAAAAAAAGAAAGAATGGAAAAAGTACAGCTTGTTATCTTACCCCACATGAATATCAGGTGTGCAAAGTCAACTATAAATAAGAGGATATTTTGGCCGGGTGCAGTGGCTCATGTCTGTAATCCCAGCACTAGAGAGGCCAAGGTGGGCAGATCACTTAAGGTCAGGAGTTCAAGATCAGCCTGGCCAACATATCGAAACTCCAACTCTACTAAAAATACCAAAAAAAAAAAAAAAAAATTAGCCAGGTGTGGTAGGTGCCTGTAGCTACTCAGGAGGCTAAGCCAGGAGAATCACTTGAGCTCAGGAGGCAGAGGTTGTGGTGAGCTAGATTGTACTACTGCATCCCAGCCTGGGCGACAGAGTGAGGCTCTGTCTCAAAACAAAACAAAACAATAAAAAAGGAAATTTTTAAAAATGCTGAGAGTTCCTAGATCATTCTCAGGAAATCCAGTCTCCTACAAGCCAGGTCATGCAAAAATTCTCAGTGTCACCCAAAGGCTAAGCCACCTCACTAAAGAGGGAGGGAGGGATCAGTTGTTGCCATTTCGGAGTCAAAGCCCCAGGGTGTGTGTGTGGAAAGATTGAACTTGAGTATATTAAGCTCTTCAGATAAATATGGTTTGCTGAAATTAATCATGAAACATCTGCAAAGGCAGGTGTATCCAGAAGCCAAGTAATTAAAACCAACGCAGGATCCTGGAACAGGAAAACATAATTAAAGGAAAAACTGGTGAAATCCAAAGAAAGACTAGAGTTTAGTTCCTAGCAATGTGCCATTGTTGGTTTCTCAGTTTTGACAAATGTGCCATAGTGGTGTAAGCTGATAACGTTAGGGGAAACAGGAACTGGGTGAGGGAGTGCATGAGAATTATCTGTGTTAGCTTTGAAGCTTTTCTGTACATTTGGCTGGGTGCGGTGGCTCACGCCTGTAATCTCAGTACTTTGGGAGACCTAGGCAGGTGGATCGCCCGAGGTCAGGAGTTTGAGACCAGCCTGGCCAAGATGGTGAAACCCCATCTCTACTAAATATACAAAAAATTAGACAGATGTGGTGGTGGGCACCTGTAGTCCCAGCTGTTTGGGAGGCTGAGGCAGGAGAATCCCTTGAACCCGGGAGGCAGAGGTTGCAGTGAGCTGAGATCATGCCACTGCATTCCAGCCTCGGTGACAGAGTGAGACTCTGTCTCAAAAAAAAAAAAAAAGAAAAGAAAAGAAAAAAACTTTTCTGTACATTTCAATTATGCCAAAATAAAAAGTTTAAACATTTCAGTACTAATGAACTGGTTTTCTTTCTTATAGGAGTAATGAAGGGGGCTTATGGTACTTAAACTTCTTTCTTTTGAGACAGGATCTCACTCTGTTACCCAGGTTGGAATGCAGTGGCATGATCACGGCTCACTGCAGCCTCAACTTCCTGGGCTCAGGTGATTCTCCTACCTCAGCTTCTTGAGGAGCTGGGACTACAGGTGCATGCCACCATGCCTGGCTAACTTTTTATATTTTTTGTAGAGATGGGGTCTCACCATGTTGCTTAGGCTAGTCTTGAGTTCCTAGGTTCAAGGGATCCTCCCACCTCAACTTCCCAAAGTGCTGGGATTAGAGGTGTGACCCACAGCATCCAGCTAAGCTTCTTTCAAACAAGATAAAACTTGCTTCTCTTGCCACCTTTGAACCTCAGCATAAAGAATAGTTACCAAGAATGGAGAGTTTGTGCTTTCTTTAAAAAAAAAAAAAAAAGCAAAACCAAACGCAGAGCTAGGTCTGTGCCAAGTGAAAAAGAGCCGTGCAGTATCTTCACATTTTTTGAATGAATCTTTTCCTTTTGTTGTCATGCCCTTTTAGTGTCATTTTAATTGACTGAGCAAATGAACTGCAGCAGTTTATAGGTGCCAAAGAAGTACTGAATTTCTTAGAACCCAAATGCACACAAGTGAACTTCAGGAAGTTTTGCAACGTTTTTTCCAGAAAGGGGTGGGCAGCCACAGGACCGAAGGAAATACCCGCCAACATGACCAAGAGGATTTCCTGCCCACACACTCGGAGCTCAACGTTATTTGAACGGTTTGTAAATGTCTTTCTTTAGAATCATACTAATAGAATTGGAAATACGGGATCAATATGTTGTACAGGCCCAAGCATAGAAAGTCAACACCAAGACAAAAGTATGCCAAATTGCAGGGTCTTTACTGCTGGCAGCCACGGAGGACTCGCATCTCTCCAACCTGTGGCCCCGAAAGGAGGGTGTCAAGACCCTTTATACCTGTAAAAATCACCTTGGGAGTGAGGGTGAGGGGCGGGGGTGAGGGGATTCAGACATTCCAAGGGCTAGTGGATATGTAAATCACCTTCTGGGCGGAGATGAGGGTGAGAGGGTTCCAGACATTCCAGTGGATTCCTGGCGAAGATAGGGGGAGGGGCTCCGGACACTCCGAGGGCCAGGGGACTTTTTGACATTCTGGTTGTTACTTAAGTGGTTCACAAAAGTCAAGATTAGCATTTGTTTTCACATTGTCTGGGTAAGGTGGCGATTATAGTCCTTAATTACTTATTCACATTTGGGTTATAGACAGCAGTTTCAACAGAAAGCTGAGGTATGGTTGAGGTATGCAGTTTTATGGGGCTTTTCACCATGTCACAAATAGTCCTAGCAAACCAACATGACTTCATCTATTTCTGGAGAATAATGAAGTCCTATGCATTCAAGTGATTTTCTTTTTTTTTTTTTTTTAAGATGTTTTCTTAGTTATGACATGTAACACAATAATTTAAGATGACAACATTAGAGGAAATTAGAACTGAGAAGAGTATACAAGTGTACACTGCATTTTCTGCAAGACTGATTCAACTTTGATTCCATCAGGAAAACAAAAATATTGTATAGAAATTTCCTCTTCATTCTCTCCCAAATCATTTAAGAGTGTTTCATTTTTCTTTGTGAGAATATAAAAGGTTTTCCTAAACTCTTTGCATTCCTTTTCCTTTTTTTTCTTTTCTTCTTTTTTTTTTTTGAGACGGAGTTTCTCTCTTGTTACCCAGGCTGGAGTGCAATGGCGCGATCTTGGCTCACCGCAACCTCCGCCTCCTGGGTTCAGGCAATTCTCCTGCCTCAGCCTCCTGAGTTGCTGGGATTACAGGCACGCGCCACCATGCCCAGCTAATTTTTTGTATTTTTAGTAGAGACGGGGTTTCACCATTTTTACCAGGATGGTCTTGATCTCTTGACCTCGTGATCCACCCGCCTCGGCCTCCCAAAGTGCTGGGATTACAGGCTTGAGCCACCGTGCCCGGCCTTTTCTTCTTTTTTTTTGAGACAGGGTCTCTCTCTATCACTGGGGCTGGAGTGCAGTGGCACTACACTACCAGGCCTCACTGCAGCCTTGACCTCCTGGGCTCAAGTGATCCTCCCACCTCAGCCTTCCAAGTAGCTGCGACTACAGGCACACACCGACTCCTGGCTAATTTTTGTATTTTTTGTAGAGAGAGCGTCCCACTTTGTTGCCCAGGCTGGTCAAAACTCCTGGAATCCACTCACCTCGGATTCCCAAAGTGCTAGGATTGCAGGCGTGAGCTACCCGCACCCGGCCCTCCTCTTCCATTTTAATTGGTATGTTAAAAACAATAAGCAACATAGCTTCCTTGCCAGAATCTGCCTCTTGACTCTAGCATTGGAATCTATAAAATACAACGTCAAGCAAAGGCACAGGACACATGAGTCCTTAACAATGAGTGTTGAAATCATGGCATCGGGGACCCAGAATTCCTGAATTATTTTCCTATTCTTCTCCCAAGCCATTTTTTTTTTATTTTGAGATAGGGTTGTCACAACTTGGAAGAGGAGAGAGATGCCACTGCCCACCAGATACCAGTGGCACCTCTCTCCTCTTCCAAGATGTGACAACCAAAATTGTCTTTGGACACCGCAGAATGTCCCCTGGGGGCCAAGATCTCCCCTATTGAGATCACTGCTCTAAAGTCAGGTCAAACATCAATCTATACCTGCTTTGTTCCCACATGTCCCCCACAAACTTCCAGCATAATAGCTGCAGCACTATTACCTGTCTGTATCTCTGCATCATACTGTATGCTTCTTGAAGGCTCTTTGACTCATTTCTCCATCTCCCTGTTTATTGACTAAATGCATTTCAAAATTGTTCAGGAAGCCAGGTGTGGTGGCTTGTGCCTGTAGTCCTAGCTACCAGGGAGGCTGAGGCAGGATGACTGCTTGAGCTTGAGCCCAGGAGTTGATGGCTGCAGTGAGCTATGATCATGCCACTGCACTCCAGCCTGACAACATAGCAAGACTCCATCTCCAAAAAAAAAAAAAACCTGCAGATAATCTAACCATTCAATAGTCATTCAGAAATAATTATTGAACGCCTAGTATGTACTCAGCACTATCGTAAACACAGAACACACAAAAAATGTAACCATGATTAACCATAGCTTCTGCATCTGAATGAGCTTGTTGAAATCCAGTTGGGAAAACATACAACATAAACAATGAGAAGATGGACAACCATGAAAGAGTTAAATAACAATCTGCAATAGCAACATAAAAAAGCAGTACATCACTGGTGGGAATGTAAAATGGTATTACCTATAGCCACTTTGGAAGGCCGCTAAGTTTCTGAAAACTTTAAACATAGTATTTACCATATGATATTGCAATTCCACTTCTAGGTATTTACCCAAGAGAAATGAAAATATCAAGATTTCACCAGGTCCGGTGGCTCATGCCTATAATCCCAACACTTTGGGAGGCCAACTTGGGTGGATCACCTGAGGTCAGGAGTTCCAGACCAGGCTGGCCAAGATGGTCAAACCCTGTCTAACTAAAAATACAAAAATTAACCAGGCGTGGTGGTGTGCGCCTGTAATCCCAGCTGTTTGGGAGGCTGAGGCAGGAGAATCACTTGATCCCAAGAGTCAGAGGTTGCAGTGAGCTGAGATCGTGCCACTGCACTCCAGCTTGGGCAACAAAGCAAGACGTCGTCTCAAAAAAAAAAAAAAAAAAAAAAAAATGTTAAAAAAAAAAAAAAAAAAAAAAAAAAGTGGGAATGTTTCTTGGTTGAAAAAACATAGGTCCTTAGTTGGGAGGAAAGTCGTGCTGTTCAAATCTTTTCTGTCTGCTCCCTCTGTTGATTCTGAGAGTTGTATTTGTCTCCCATTGTGATTTGTGGATCATTTTCATCATTTCAGTCTTTGTTTTATACATTTATTTTATTTTCCTTTTTCTTTCTTTTTTTTTTTTTTTTTT
>NW_016107573.1:18777-23092 GCF_001604975.1 Cebus imitator | reverse complement strand
TTTTTTAGATTGAATCTTGCTCTGTCACCCAGCCTAGAGTGCAGCAGCTCAATCTCGACTTACTGCAACCTCCGCCATCCAGTTCAAGCAATTCTCATGCCTCAGCCTCTCCAGTAGCTGGGACTACAGACATGCAGCACTATGCCCAGCTAATTTTTGTCTTTTAGTAGAGACGGGGTTTCACCATGTTGGCCAGGCTGGTCTATAAATCCTGACCTTAGGTGATCTGCCCGCCTCAGCCTCCCAAAGTACTGGGATTACAGGTGTAAGACCGCACTTTGATAAAGACAAAGAACTTTGTATTTTATATATTTTATAGCTCTCATCACAGGTGTCTAGTAAATGTTTTAAAACACTGATGGCACCTGATGCAAGAATTATCAGACTTATCTCACTAAGAGGAAATGAAACTGCTCAAGGGTTTGGACTCACATGTTCAAGACTTCGTGGACAGCAATCCGCAGTGGGTCAAATTATTGTTTTTAGTATGACTTAAAGTGTTTCTCAAAAATATAAAAGTCTTGAAAACAAGCTGGGGAAGTGAATTTCAAAATCCCATTAACTAAGACTAAAGTGCAATCCATCAACCTTTTTTCCTCATCCCACACCTTACGCTTTCTCTACTCAGTTACTCACTACGCCCTGCTGGACTAAAAGGGTCCTCCAGCACTTTCTTTTTTACACAGTGCAAGACATTCTCTTGGCGTTAATAAATGTTTACTTAATAAATAAAAGAGGCTGGGTGCTGTGGCTCATACCTGCAATCCCGGGACTTTGGGAGGCCAAGGCAGGAGGATCGCTTGAGCCCAGGAATTCCAGCCTAGGCAACGTAGCGAAACCCAGTCTCGAAAGGAAAAAAAAAAAAGCATCAAAAAATAAAGGTAAAAGATGGCATGACATGACCCGACTTTTCTAAAAGCCTCTTACAGCTTTCCAAGGTCTTTTAATATGAAGCTGTAGGTCTCAACTAGAAGACACCTCCGAAGACTTCTCCCAAACATTTCAGAGGCAGGAATGAGTTTCCCCACATCTGAAGGCACATCAGAACCCAGGTAGCCACGCCCGGCCTCTTTTTCTTTCTTTGAGACGGAGTCTCGCTCTGTCTCCCAGGCTGGAGTGCAGTGGCGCGATCTCGGCTCACTGAAACCTCCGTCCAGGCTTTTTTCCAACCCAAAGGCGGGACTGCGCTCTATCTCGACTTTCGGCTCCACTCGGAGCCCGAAGTGGCGCACGAGATAAGATGTCCGGCTGAGGTAATTCTGTCAGTCCCGGTAAAAATTCGTCAGTCTGGGAATCTCTCGGTTTGGAATTAAATTCTGTCACTCCGAATGGAAATAAGTCCGCTTAGGCGGGGAGAATCCGTTTGTGGAAGACACTCCGCAACGCTCCGCCGGTCACCCCAGAGGAAAAGGACCCCAAATACCTTTGGCCCGGGACTGCAGCTGCCACGCCGGACTCCCTAGTCACGCCCCCGACACGCCCCCGCGGACAGGTCAGACCAATGGACGCCGAGCTCTGCCGCGCGTCATGCGACGCTGGCCAATGGCGTAGGGCCACGACCGTAGAAAGGCCGAGCGCTGCGGGGCTGGCCGCTGGGCGGCGGCGGCGGCGCGTGGTGCGTAGTTTTGAGCTATGGTGATGGTGGCAGCCGCGCCGAGCCCGGCCGACCGGGCCCCTAAAGTACTGCTTCTGTCGGGGCAGCCCGCCTCCGCCGCCGGAGCCCCAGCCGGCCAGGCCCTGCCGCTCATGGTGCCGGCCCAGAGAGCGGCCAGCCTGGAGGCAGCGAGCGGGGGACCGCCCCAGGCGCGCAAGCGACAGCGCCTCACGCACCTGAGCCCCGAGGAGAAGGCGCTGAGGAGGTGGGCGAGGGGCCGGGATCTGGGGTCAGGTCTGAGGCCGGGACTAGCGGCAGGGGTCGGGACTGGGACTGGGGCTGGGGCTGGGGCTAGGGCTGGGAGCGGGGACCCACCACTGGCCGCTCCGCAGGGCTCCGGCGCCTTTGGCCTGGCAGGTTGGTGCCAGCGTGTCGCGGGGCGGGTCAGGAACCCCGGAGTGACCGGATCCGCCACGCCGGGAACCCAGGGCGGCCCAGGCCTCTTTTCTGCACTTTTTAACTCTCTAGTTAGAGATGACTTGAGCTGGGGATGCGGGCACTGTCTTCCAAGCCCTCTTGCTGTGTGGCCGCAGACCCGTGGCTCAGCCTCTCTAAACTCGGGCTGTGACATGAAGCCGAACAATCTGTTTGGTTTACTACGATTTGTGAAGAGGCACGGAGCTGAAATAACGGCTGTTGAAAGGGCTGGGAGCTCTGGGAGGCTCACTGGTCTAGCCCAGTGTCTGCATTCTTACAATGGAACCTATTTCATGAGGTCTTTGGGTAGATTGAGACTTGCATAAAATGTACCTAGCATTTAGTTGTCCGTAAATGTTCACTCTTCTGTGATCATTATGCCTTTTGTGATTTATGAAGTGTCTCCTCTGAGTTCAATTAATTCTTAAAAAAAATAAAAAACGAAGTGTCTCCTCCAACAGACACAGGCCCATCATCAGAGCACTGCCTAGGATCCCAAAACTAGAGATCAGGGAATGGCATCAGCCTCTCCCTTTTCTAAATTGGGCTTGGGGACGGAGGGTTGATGTCATAGGAAGATTGCAGCCTTCACTAGATTATTGAGGTCAGGTTGGATCCTGTTGAGAGTTGGAGACAGGAAGCAGCGGGGGAGTAGATGGGGAAAGAGGAAAGTTCTTTATGATGCAAGATGAATAGTGTGTGTGTCCAGCCCTAGTGCTGTGACGGGGAGGAGTCTGAGGTGGGCGGATGATGCAATATGGGAGAGAATAAAGCAGGTCTTCGAGCTAGATTGACAGAAGACTGTATTTTATCATTAGTTTATCTTATACTGTAAATAAAAATGAAAGCACCAGCTGGTCAAGTTTTCAAATAAAGACATAAATAAGGTTTGAAATGACTCAGTGTGGTATGTTCCTTCTCTTCTCAGGAAACTGAAAAACAGAGTAGCGGCTCAGACTGCCAGAGACCGAAAGAAAGCTCGAATGAGTGAGCTGGAACAGCAAGTGGTAGATTTAGAAGAAGAGGTAAAACTACTTAAAGTCAAACTCTTATCCGTTGTATACCCTTCCTTGGTGAATGTTCTGATATTTGCTTCTCATCCCAAGTTGTTTCAGCCCCTGTTAGAGTACAATTGAATATTGATTAAAAGCTAAACTAGACCAGGCATGGTGGCTCAGGCCTGTAATCCCAGCACTTTGGGAGGCCAAGATAGGCAGATCACTTAAGGCCAGCAGTTTGAGACCAGCCTGGCCAACATGGTAAAACCCTGTCTCTACCCAAAAATATACAAAAAAAAAAAAAATTAGCCACGCATGGTGGTGCTTGCCTGTAGTCCCAGCTACTAGGGAGGTTGAGGTGGGAGAATTGTTTGAACCTGGGAGAGGGAGGTTGCAGTGAGCTGAAATCGCACCACTGCACTCCATTGTGGGCAACAGAGTGAGACTGTTGTCTCAAGAAAAAAAAAGTTGGTCAGGCACAGTGGTGGCTCATGCCTGTAATCCCAGCACTTTGGGAGGCCAAGGTGGGTAGATTACTTGAGACCACGAGTTCAAGACCGACCTGACCAACATGGTGAAACCCATCTGTACTAAAAATACAAAAATTAGCCAGATGTCATAGCAGGCACTTGTAATCCCAGCTGCTCAGGAAGCTGAGGCATGCGAATCACTTGAACCCAGGAGGCAGAGGTTGCAGTGAACTGAGATTGCGCCACTGCACTCCGGCCTGGGCAACAGGGTGAAACCCTGTCTAAAAGAAAGAAAGAAAAGTTAAACTAATCTAAGTTAGGATAGATAGGTAGTTGGTGAAGTGGTGAAGCTTGTTGAGGGCAGAAGTGATTGACTTTGTGGCCTTTGGTGTTAGATGTATCTCAGAGTTGATGGATTCAACAATGTTTAGTGAGTTTGTAGTAAGAAATTAGAAAGGGCTAATAGGAAATAATTGCTTAAACTTTACATCCTTCCTTGGCATGGCCAAAAATTCACAATTACACATCTTGAATACATAGAGATTATTTACATTTTTTTAACCCCTTGGTCAGTTTGCATATATTGTTCTTTTTAAAGTTTTAATCATTAGTTGGTTCTTCTAAGAATCATGAGTCTTTCAGGAACGGGTTTTTTTTAAAACTTATTTTGGATTCACAATCACCACTATCACTGTTAATACCTGCCAGTTCAAGATAGTTATTTTTTTATTTCTTTTTTTTTTTTTTTTTTTTTTTTTTTTTTTTTTTTTTTTTTT
>NW_016107573.1:6229-18567 GCF_001604975.1 Cebus imitator | reverse complement strand
GCCTCCCAAAGTGCTGGGATTACAGGCTTGAGCCACTGCGCCCGGCCTTATTTCTATTTTTTTATTATTATTTTTTAGACAAAGTCTTGCTCTATTGCCCAGGCTGGAGTGCAGTGGTACAGTCCTGACTCACTGTAACCTCTGCCTCTCAGGCTCAAGCAATTCTCCCTGCTTCAGCCTCCTGATTAGCTGGGATTACAGGTGCCCCACCACCATGCCCAGCTGGCTAATTTTTGCATTTTTTAGTAAACACAGGGTTTTGCTATGTTGGCCAGACTGGTCTTAAACTCCTGACCTCAGGTGATCCACCCACCTTGGCCTCCCAAAGTGTTGGGATTACAAGCGTGAGCCACTGCACCTGGCCAAGAAAGTTTTAAAAAAAATTATATCTACATTAAAACCACAAGTCACCCTTTGCTGAATTGAGTATTAGCAGTTGGAAGCAGTGTGTTATTCTTGACCCCATGAAGTGGTACTTATTAAGTAGATTGTTTTTCTTTCTTTTTTTTGAGACTGAGTCTCCCTCTCTCTGTCACCAGTGGCTCGATCTCAGTTCACTGCAACCTCCGCCTCCCAGGTTCAATCGATTCTCCCACCTCAGCCTCCTGAGCAGACGAGACCACAGGCATGCGCCACCATGCTCGGCTTTTTTGCATTTCTAGTAGATACGGGTTCTCACCACGTTGGCGAGGATGGTCTCAGTCTCCTGACCCCATGATCCACCCACCTCAGCTTCCCAAAGTGCTGCAATTACAGGCATGAGCCACCTCGCCCAAGTAGATTGTTTCTCATAATTAATGGCCTAGCTTTCTAAAACCTACTATGAACAACACAAGCATAGAGTTTTCCAAATTCAAGAGGAAAGGAAACCAAGAATCAGGTAGATTCTTAACTGAAATAATTAGGTATTTCAATAGCCTCTTATGAACTTTCTTCCAGAACCAAAAACTTTTGCTAGAAAATCAGCTTTTACGAGAAAAAACTCACAGCCTTGTAGTTGAGAATCAGGAGTTAAGACAGCGTTTGGGGATGGATGCCCTGGTTGCTGAAGGGGAGGCGGAAGCCAAGGTAAATCATCTCCTTTATTTGGTGCCTCATGTGAGAACTGGTTCCAAGTGACATGATTATGTTTACAGTGATTATGTTTACAGTTTGAACTTCTGATCAAGAGCGTTCTTGAAAATTTCCTTCGGTTTTAAGACATTATCATGCAGGCAGAGTGTTCTTCCCCTAAAAAAGCACTTGACATTCATTTTTTAAGTGTGTAGTGATCAACAAGTTACGTGGCTCTGTAAGAACAAGTACTAACAAATGCAGTAGCCAACAAGATTACCATTCAATCATTAAGGAGCACCAAAGTAAGAGAGCCACTCAAATCAGACTCTGAGTGCTACTAAAATTAAAGTAGTCCTTTGATGAATATGAATAAGGAAAGGATTCTTTGTGATAGTGATACCTCTGTGATAAGAGAAGGGTGGTGTGTGATTGACAGAAGGGCAGCTTTACTCTATGAAGGTAATGTTCAGGAAGAATTTAAAGAATTACTTTTCAAAAAGATTCTAGGCTTATATTGCTATAGAACTTTATTATCTAAGAATATTATTATTGAGGATAGCAAGATAAGATATTATTTGTCAGTTCTGCTTAAATCTTTGCCTGGAGGAAGAAAAATGTTTCATTGTGTAGGAAATGTATAAGGAAGTCTTAACCTCCCTTTTCTTATCTCTAGAGGACTTAAATTGGAAATAACAATGGTTAGGGAAAGATTTCAGCTCTAAAGGACAGTTTTCTAGCTTTCTTGAAAGTGAGAATCACAGCTGTCTGGGCAAGCATTTCCTTGGGAACTTGAAGCTGTTTATTCACTTTGGTGTTTCCTCCCAGGGGAATGGAGTGAGGCCAGTGACCGGGTCTGCTGAGTCCGCAGCACTCAGACTACGTGCACCTCTGCAGCAGGTGCGGGCCCAGTTGTCACCCCTCCAGAGCATCTCCCCATGGATTCTGGCGGTATTGACTCTTCAGATTCAGAGGTAGGGATCATTCTGACTTATTCAAGAGCTATATAACCAGTTAATTCCGTCTGTTTGATGCTCGACATCCCTAACTAGACAGATGAGGGTAGAAGTTCAGTTTTGGTGGGGTTGGAGGTGAACATCAACTACCTTCCTAGTTCCAGATAACACAGGACATGGAGGGAAGTGTAGATAAAATGGGTCTGGTGGGTCCTGAGATCATCTTATAATGTAATGACTAATTTACATTATGGAACCCAATATGAAGTGTTCCAGTTAGATTTCCCTTGTACTCTGATAGTTGTACTTCATTTAATTTTTGCCTCTTGCAGTCTGATATCCTGTTGGGCATTCTGGACAACTTGGACCCAGTCTTGTTATTCAAATGGCCTTCCCCAGAGCCTGCCAGCCTGGAGGAGCTCCCAGAGGTCTACCCAGAAGGACCCAGTTCCTTACCAGCCTCCCTTTCTCTGTCCGTGGGGACGTCATCAGCCAAGCTGGAAGCCATTAATGAACTAATTCGTTTTGACCACATATATACCAAGCCCCTAGTCTTAGAGATACCCTCTGAGACAGAGAGCCAAGCTAATGTGGTAGTGAAAATTGAGGAAGCACCGCTCAGCCCCTCAGAGAAAGATCACCCTGAATTCATTGTCTCAGTGAAGGAAGAACGTATAGAAGATGACCTCGTACCAGAGCTGGGTATCTCAAATCTGCTTTCATCCAGCCACTGCCCGAAGCCATCTTCCTGCCTACTGGATGCTTACAGTGACTGTGGATATGGGGGCTCCCTTTCTGCCTTCAGTGACATGTCCTCTCCGCTTGTAAACCATTCTTGGGAGGACGCTTTTGCCAATGAACTCTTTCCTCAGTTGATTAGTGTCTAAGGAATGATCCAATACTGTTGCCCTTTTCCTTGACTATTACACTGCCTGGAGGATAACAGAGAAGCCTGTTGTGCTTCATTCAGAAAGCCAAAATAGAGTATACAGTCCTAGAGAATTCCTCTAAAGTATTTGTTCAAACCTCATAGATGACCCCCAGGTGTTGTCTTTTGACATCCAGCAGTCCAAGGTATTGAGATACATAACTGTAATTGAGAAATATTACTATAATTGAGAACTACAGCTTTTTTAAAGATTTTACTTTTGGAGTCGGGTGTGGTGGCTCACACCTGTAATCCCAGCACTTTGGGAGGCTGAGGTGGGCGGATCACCTGAGGTCAGGAGTTCAAGACCAGCCTGACCAATATGGTGAAACCCCATCTTAAAAAAAAAAAAAAAAAAAGATTGTACTTTTATCTTAAGGGTGGTAGTTTGCCCTAAAATATATATTATGTGTAAAATACTTAGGTATGTCTTGAAGTAGACATGGAATTTATTAATGGTTCTTTACCATGTCTCTTCCCCCTTTTTGGCATCCAGGCTTGTCTCCAGTTTTAGGTCCTTTAGTTTGCTTCTGTAAGCAAAGAGAACCACCTGACTGAGGGGGCTCTTTCCCTCATGTATACTTCAAGTAAGATCAAAAATCTTTTGTGAAATTATAGAAATTTACCATGTAAATGCTTAATGGAATTTTTTCCTGCTAGTATAGATTCTGAAAGGTGCTTTCTCCATTTATTTAAAACTACCCATGCAATTAAAAGGTACAATGTAGCAATCCTTGCTCTTTTTGATTTCTTCTAGGGCCATAAGTCTTATTTTCTCTCTGGATGTTTATCTGTGTGCTGTGGTAGAAATTTATCCATCTGAAGTGAGCCTGCCGCTTTTAAAGTAACTGAAGGCTTTTCCACTTTAATTACTGCCTGCTTTAATTCTGGAGTGCCATAAGTGATATAATCCATAATTTGAGTAGTTACTGTCTTTCTGAGACAGATTCTTCAGCCTAATTGACCAATATCAGAGCTAGCAAGCGGCAGAGCTAGAACCCTAACCACTATTTGCTATACCAGCTTATAAATGTTAAGACACACCATCACATAATCAAGATTCTCTTGCCCTTATCGTGGGGATAAGAGCATTTTCTAGACTCAGATTCCCTAGTTTCAACTCTGACACTGGTAAACTGGATAACCCAGGGGTTATATATAATCACTTATTTCCTCATCTGTAATGTTGGATAAGGGTATCTGTAAAGGTTGTTGAGAAGAGTCAAAGAGATGATGCATTATAAGCATTTAGTATATGCCAGACACCAGCCTAAACATTGGAAAGTTAGCTATTATCTCCTAATTGGAAGGGTTTTAATCTCTTCCAGAATTATATTGACTCAACTTGTTTCATCAAAGAATAAACCTCTTCAAGAAAAAAATCCTAGAGACATTAATACAACTCTCAAAGAGTTGATAACCTCTTCATCCTTACATAGCATCTTTTCCTTGGAAATCTTACAATGTTTTACAGGACTTTCCTTATTTATAAAAAGTTCACCTATGCCAGTAGATGAAATCATTCTATGCCAATTTAGCATGTAAATGCTGTGTTCCCTACTTAAGACTAACTCTGGGTACATCAAAGTGAATGAGTAGAAAAAAAGGAGGCAGGATTCAGAGAATCCCAAACAGCAAGGCAAAGTGAGCTATAGAATACCTTTGGTGTAGACTGGGTGCAGTGGCTCATGCCTGTAATCCCAACACTTCAGGAGGCTGAGATGGGTGGATCAGCGGAGGTCAGGAGTTCCAGACCAGCCTGACAAACATGGAGAAACCCCAACCCTACTAAAAATACAAAATTAGCCAGGCATGGTGGCACATGCCTATAATCCTAGCTACTTGGGAGGCTGAGGCAGAATTGCTTGAACCCAGGAGGCAGAGGTTGCAGTGAGCCGAAATTGTACGATTTCACTCCAACAAGAGTAAAACTATCTCCAAAAAAAAAGAAGGAATACCTTTGGTATAGTGGCTGGAGGCAAGTCAGCTGCCTTCAAGATCTGGTCACTGAAGCCAGAGAGCAATGCAAGCTTGCTTAGGCTCTTAAGTTTCTTAAGAAATTTATAGGCCAGGCACAGTGGCTCATACCTATAATCCCAGCACTTTTGAGAGGCTGAGGACAGCAGATTGCTTGAGCTGAGTTCAAGACCAGCCTGGATAACATGGCAAAACCCTGTCTCCACTAAAAAAAAAAAAAAAAAAAAAAATAGGCATGTGTGCATCAGTGATCCCAGCTACTCAGGAGGCTGAGATAGGAGGACTGCTTGAGGCCAAGGGGTAGAGGTTGCAGTTAGCCAAGATAAGCAGCGCTGCACTCCAGACTGGGTGACAAAGCAAGACTGCCTAAAACAAAAAAAGTTTCTGTATTATAAAAACAGCCTCCAGCTGACCTCATGATTGAAAACTTTATCTTACCTGATTTTCTATAACTCTGCAAACCTTAGTGCCAAGAATCTATTTAGGGATTGTATAGGCAGATGTAATTACAGATGTACTTTAGCCTCTATCATTATAGCACAAGCATCTGAAGGTTGAGGCTTAAGTTATTTATATTCAATGATACCACATGAAAGAGGCAGCTGTACTGACAGGACAGGCAGGACATATATAACCTCTGTAGAGTATCAGGGTTTTCATTTCCTGCATAGATGGGTAGAAATTACTAAACAATGCTCAGCCTTGAGAAAACACCTGGTATTCACGGACATTTTCATACTGAAACACCAAATTTAATGGTTAGAACCAAAAATCAAGATATTCCCACAAAACCAAAGCAAGATTTCCATTAAATGCAGAGCGTTTTTTTTTTTTTTTTTTTTTAGATGGAGTTTCACTCATGTTACCCAGGCTGGAGTGCAATAGCGCGATCTCGGCTCACCGCAACCTCCGCCTCCTGGGTTCAGGCAATTCTCCTGCCTCAGCCTCCTGAGTAGCTGGGATTACAGGCACGCACCACCATGCCCAGCTAATTTTTTGTATTTTTTTTTTTTGTAGAGACAGGGTTTCACTATGTTGACCAGGATGGTCTCGATCTCTTGACCTCGTGATCCACCCACCTCGGCCTCCCAAAGTGCTGGGATTACAGGCTTGAGCCACCGCGCCCGGCCAGGGTTTTTTTTTTTTTAATCTATTTTTTCTTTTCATGCATGTGGCAGGGAACAGAGAGTTATCTCATAACTGAGATTGAAGAGGCAAGTGGTAAGATGCCTAGGCCTCGTCACACCAATCTCTTTCTCTCCTTGCTTTGTTTTTTGTTTGTTTGAGACTTAATCTCTCGTCCAGGCTGCAGTGCAGTGGCACCATCTCAGCTCATGGCAACCTCCACCTCCTGGATTCAAGCAATTCTTCTGTTTCAGCCTCCTGAGTAACTGGGATTACAGGCACCTGCCACCACACCCAACAAATTCTTTTATTTTTAGTAGAAACAGGGTTTCACTATGTTGGCCAGGTTGGTCTCAAACTCCTGACCTCAAGTGATCTACTTGCCTCGGCCTCACAAAATGCTGGGATTACAGGCATAAGCCACTGCACCTGGTCCCCTCCTTGGTTTTCTACTAGATATGCTATTGGAGCAGAGAGAAAATAGGGACAGAACTATAGGCAGAAGGTAATACTACTTACTCCAGGCACACTTTAAAATATCAGTTACTTTCTAGTCTCTTAAGAATTTAATCTTGGCCAAGGCGGGTGGATCACAAGGTCAAGAGATCGAGACCATCCTGGCCAACATGGTGAAACCCCATCTCTACTAAAAATACAAAAATTAGCTGGGCATGGTGGTGTGAGCCTGTAGTCCCAGCTACTCGGGAGGCTGAGGCAAGAGTTGCTTGAACCCAGGAAGCAGAGGTTGCAGTGAGCCAAGATCGCGCCATTACAGTCCAGCCTGGGTAACAAGAGCAAAACTCCGTCTCAAAAAAAAAGAAAAAAAAAAGAAGTCAATCTTTATTCTTGTGACTTATAAATTTCATTAAGAAACAGGAAGACGAGGCCGGGCGCGGTGGCTCAAGCCTGTAATCCCAGCACTTTGGGAGGCTGAGGCAGGTGGATCACGAGGTCAAGAGATCAAGACCATCCTGGTCAACATGGTGAAACCCCGTCTCTACTAAAAATACAAAAAATTAGCTGGGCATGGTGGTGCGTGCCTGTAATCCCAGCTACTCAGGAGGCTGAGGCAGGAGAATTGCCTGAACCCAGGAGGCGGAGGTTGCGGTGAGCCGAGATCGTGCCGTTGCACTCCAGCCTGGGCAACAAGAGCGAAACTCCGTCCCAAAAAAAAAAAAAGAAATAGGAAGACGGCCAGGCACCGTGGGTCACATCTATAATCCCAGCACTTTGGGAGGCCGAGGTGGGAGGATGGCTTGAGCCCAGTTTGAGACCAGCTTGGGCAACAAAGTGAGACCCCATCTCTAAAAAATACATAAATCATGAAGAAATAAAAAAGAAACAGGAAGACTGGCTCGTTTACCTAGCAAACAGTTGTTGAAAGAAAACACTGATCTTTTTTTTTTAATCTTCTTTCCCCAGCCCCCTCCCCATTATTATTATTATTATTTTTAGACAGGGTCTAAGTTATACAGGCGGAAGTGCAATGGCAAAATCATGGCTCACTGCAGCCTCTAACTCCTGGACTCAAGCCATCCTCCCACCAGGCCGATCTCAAACTTGAGGGCTTAAGCAATTTTCCAACCTCAGCCTCTCAAAGTGCTGGGATTATAAGCATGAGCTACAGCACCCAACCAAAATCATTGTCTTGCTGTGGCTATAATCCACACTATTCTGATAACAACTACCTCATCTCTAAGATGCTACTGGTAATCTGAGGAATTAGGGATTTAACATAGCTCGAAGATTTGTGCCAAACTGATACATACTAAACCATATTTCCTTAAGGAGTTTAATGTTAGACTGCTTTAACTATATTATTATTTCAATGAAATCTAAATGATACGTTAGGTATTGCTGCAAAGACTCTAAAACCAACCGGTCAAGTGGAAAGAACACTGACTTGAGGAACTAGATGACACGATATACTTAGGCTTTAGTTTCCACAACTGCAATTAGCTAATTTTTAGCTGTGACTTCCAAATTTTCATTAAAAACAAAACATCATGCTTTTGTAATTGTATCCCAAACTTAACTCCCCCTGCCCACCAAATCAGAAATGCATTTATCAAAGAATGTAAATATGCAGGCAATTCTGCCACCCAGAGACCCGTCAAGTCTTAAGAAAGGAACAACCAGCCAGGGGCAGTGGCTCACGCCTGTAATCCCAACAGTTTGGGTGGCCAAGGTGGACAGATCACCTGAGGTCAGGAGTTCAAGACCAGTCTGACTAACATGGAGAAACCCTGTCTCTACTAGTAATACAAAAATTAGGCTGGGTGTGGTAGCGGGCACCTGTAATCACAGCTACTAGAAAGGCTGAGGCAGGAGAATCGCTTAACCCGGGAGGTGCAGGTTGCAGTGAGCCAAGATCGCACCATTGCACTCCAGCCTGGGCAACAAGAGGTAAACTCCATCTCAAAAAGAAAAAAAAAAAAAGAAGAAAGGAACAACCATGTAAGTGAATTATCACTGGGTTTTCCAGTCCCCATTTTCAAAGATCCCCAATCCAATACCCTCTCTCTGTGAACTCCTTGTCATTTCCAGCTCTACATTTGGAGACATACATATACACTTTTTTCTTTTTTATAGAGACAAGGTCTTGCTAACATCGCCCAATCTGGTCTCTCCTGGGCTTAAGTGATCCTCCTGCCTCGGCCTCGCAAAGTGCTGGGATTACAGGAGTGCACCATCATACCTGGCCCATCTGAACATTTTTGAATACACAGTTACCACTGCCATCTAAATACTAACAATAGCAGCGAATTGCTCTGAGTAGAAAGCAGTCTATGGGTTTTAGAATGGCAACACATAGCCTGCCTATTTTGGGAATAGCTAATTCAAATATGAAACTTAGCTTTATCCCAATATAAGCATCCTTTCAGGATAAATTTAAGTCCCTCACTGATATAAATGCTGCTTCAACTATAATTCAGAGGAAAGGAGATATCTGATTTCATTATTTAAGTGCAGAAATACAAATATCTCAAAAGTCCAAAACACTTAAGTTTTATTGAAAATGATAAAATACAGAAACACCAGATTCTCATTTTAAAGTAAAATTAACAGCATCTTCCAGAACATTCTACAACTGAACCATTCTTGTCACTATTGAAAAACAAAGCCAAGCTCCAAATCCAAAATAATAAATGAATCTGCTGGTAAACATTCTTATGGTTCTAGCCCCTACCTTAGTTATTTTTCTAAATTTTACATGTGTACCTTTCCAAAAAAGAATAGCATTTTTTAAGTGATTAATATTTATGAGAACTGGACAGTCTTCATATTACAAAAAAAAAAAAACCCAAAAAACAAAAACCACACGCACCCTACTCAAACTCAGATAAAATACACATTTGTTCATTAAAGCTCACCTGCTTTAGATAATTTTTTCTCTTCACACATTAGCACAGTAAGCCAATGTTTGATCCATGCTGCAAAAGCTATACAAAATGAAAAGCCTGGTAACTCCCTAGGAAAATCTTAAGGCAAAAGCAAAAGCAAAAACCTTATGCTACAAAAGTAAAACAAAAAGCAGAGGCATTGGGACTGTGGAGACGGCTCAGATGAATAAGCACCACATGGATGAAGAAAACAATTTTTGTACAAACATATGCAAGAAGATAAAGTCCAAAAAAAGAACAAAAAACATCAATTATCCTGCGGAAGTAATTATCATGTCAGATGACTCCTGAAATAATCTGTTTGGATTTTAATTAACAGAATCTTAATTCTCTTATATTCACCAATACTATCAAAGCTTTGTTTTGAGGGGTCTTTGAGTCCTTTTCATCATAAGACCTTTAGTCAGAGCTTGCCAAACAATTCCTGTAGAAGACAATCTTGGTGTGTTTTGGGTCCTTCTTGGAAAATCTGTCATCTCCCTTTCCATCTTAATGATAACTCCACCTCTGTGCAGTCACTTCATGTTTTTGTGTTACACTAGAACACATTTTTTAGCATGGAGATTTATTTAAGGCTACAAACTTTACAAGTTGGTCCCATTAAATAACGACTACAAGGCAGAAGTTTATCAAATGACATGAATCAAACACTTGCACATTTCAAAATAATACAGTTTACATTCATCTCAAACTCTGAGATTAAGAAACTATTAGCTGGTTTCCAACTGCTTTCAATACTGATTTGAAGTTTGAATAATTTTACTGTATAGACATTAAATATTTTGTTTAAATATTAAACATTAAATCTTTTCCTGACTATCCAGACAGAAAGAGAAAGCAGAAACAGGCAAAGAAGCAACAGTCCAATTAATAGACTTGTGACTTCTACGCCATCTGTAACAAGGGGAGGGATTTCAGTAAGGGTTTCAAAAACACCTGGAAGGTGGTTTCTAAAAATTCACCTTTATGTAACATAAGCCATTTTTTTCTACAAAAGGTATCTGATTCCTACAAAGGGGAAAGAAACCTAGAAAACAAAACTGGGATGGTGTCCTGTTGTGTGATGGAAGGGCATTATACCATTACACACATTTAATAACTTTTAGTGGATACTCTGTAGCAATAAAGAAATTATTTTACTTTGCCCTATCAGTCCCTGCCACACAGAAGAGCTCTTCCTGAGAAACTAAAAATTTCAAACCTGGCTATCCTCAAAGGACACTGGAAGCCTAGTTTAGGTACTCAAGATGAAGGCTTCCAGCTAGCAGGAAGCGATTCTCCATGACCTTTTAGGCTTACTGCACATAGTCTAAGCACCAGTCAAATTGGCTATTTCAGGAAACCTTAATGTCACCTGCTCATGTATTTTCAGCTAATCATTCACTGTTTTCTAAATTAATATTTAAAAACAACTTGCTGGCTGGGCACGGTGGCTCACACCTGCAATCCCAGCTTTTTAGGAGGCTGGGGTAGGCAGATCACCTGAGGTCAGGAGTTCGAGACCAGTCTGGCCAACATGGCAAAAGCCTGTCTCTACTAAAAATACAAAAATTAGTTGGGCATGGTGGCAGGTGCCTGTAATCCCAGCTACCTGGGAGGCTGAGGCAGGAGAATCGCTTGAACCTGGGAGGTGGAGGTTGTGGTGGAAAAAAAAAAACTTGCTAATACAAGGATAAATGTTTTTTTTTGTTTGTTTTTTTTTTTTAAATTACCAAAGTCATCAATGCTGGGTTTAGCTGACAAAGCGCTTTCTTAGGATGAACTAAAGGAAGCTTCCCCCACAGGCAATTTGCAGATGGGTTACCTCATAATCTGTTAACTATCATTCAAAGTCAATTACTTTGTAAACATTACTGAATAACTGGGCGTATCTATTATGCAAGGGAAACCAAGGAGCAACAGTGCCACAAGGCAAAAAGCCTTGAAGGAAAAACTTTGTGTATTTTCATTGCATTTTCAGAGTCAAAGAGGAAAGCCACAATACTATTGCTATTTAATCAACAGAGCTATAGTGAATTGATAACTAAATCACAATTTCTTAACAACAGATTTAAGCTACTGCTCTCTTCCCCTCCTTCTCCCCAAATATATAGTCACCACTGTAAACAGCTCATATCTACAAATAGGCTGTGACTTAACTGTCAGCATACAGTTGTAGTAGGAGCATCCTTCTTTCTTAATCATCTTTATTTCAAGGAGAATGTTCTCCAAGTGTCTGAATAGTCTAGACAATGTGACATATGATTGATGTCACTCTTACACACACAGCTTCTATACTTCCCTTTGAAGAGACTGTAAACAAGCATTCCTCTAATAAGCCCCACAGAAAACTGTTTTTCCCTTGAGACAAACTTCCTTGGCAAAAAGTTGAATTCAATAAATGGCTACCCAAAATGAGAGTCCCACCCCCAAATCACAGGTGGAGATATTATTACACCCGTTTCTTAAAACTTTCAAGTCCCTATACTATGCAAAGAGGCTCATAACTGAACACAGGATTCTTCTAACATTTGACTTTAGTGTAGAAATTGGCTTCTAGAGTTCCATCTCTTCTTCTGTGCTAGTAACTGTCTCCAAACTATTATAAAGAGACATCCCTGTTTGCCGAGGTTCCAAAAACAGTTCAGTTCTCTGAGGGAAGGCAGTGCCAGCAGCTGCATGTTTATCTTGGCTCTCTCCTGTATAGTTTTTAGCATTAGAGGATGGCTTTGGCTTATCAGAAAGGAGTTCAGGGAGGGGTTTCCAGAGAACAAGCTCCATGGAAGGACGGCTCCTAAGACATAAAATACAGACTTTTATCAAAAAATTTTAGGACATGAAAACTGTATGTTGAAAAGCAAACATTACCTAATACCTTAAGGACTGATGGTATCAAAACAGGAGATTCAGAACATA
>NW_016107573.1:0-4714 GCF_001604975.1 Cebus imitator | reverse complement strand
GTTTCTGCTTCTACTCTGATGATCTAGGAAACCAGGTAACTGAGCTCATAAACTGTGTTTAGATTAAGAGCAAAATAGCTCTACTAAAGGCCTGGAAGGACTGTGCTATGAGCCAAGAATATGAGCTTTGTTTTGCAGTGTTTGCAGTAACTACTTTGACTGCTGGGTCACTTTAATTTTTGTTTCCTAGGCTTCAATCTTGTTCCCTGATAACTTAGAAAGCCAGGTAACAGGAGCCTTTGCAATGTGGTTTATATATCCTATCACAAGAACTTGAGAGAGTGGGCTCTCTTGCCAATCATCCCATTTCCAAATATCAGACTGCAGTGCATTTCAGGTCTTCAAAGAAACCAAAGAGTCAGTAGGCAAGGCAGCACTTCCCCATACTTCAAAATCCTACTTGCAAAGCACTTTGCTCACCCCTAATGGACTAAAAGAAAGCCAATCTCCAATTGCCTGGTGATCAGGAGATATAAAGAGCTGACTAGGATAGGATAGGCATAATCTAAACATTGGGTTTTCCCTCCAACCTCATAATTAATTAGAAATCAGGTACCAAAACTTACATAGACTCAATTATTTTCTTTGTAAAAACTTCATCAAATTCCCTCTTCAAACCTGTTTTCATGGTATCAGAAAGGACAAGACTGGGGAGATGGTTAACATTTCTGTCAGCTTCAACTTCATCATCTTCATCAATTATCCTAAATCAATTAAGGCAGCAGAAGCAAAGAAAGAAAAAATATCTAGTCAAGCTATTATATATTCTAGTATTTGGACAAAATTTTAAAAATAAAAAAAGGATAAAAGAAATAATACAGCAATAGACCAAGCAAAAAATGAAGCTATAACTGAGTATAAAAAGTATACTCAGGCCGGGTGTGGTGGCTTACGCCTGTAACCCCAGCATGTTGGAAGCCCGTGGCGGGCAGATAAGATGGTCAAGAGTTCGAGACCAGCCTGGCCAATATGGTGAAACTCCATCTCTACTAAAAACACAAAACTTAGCTGAGCATGGTGGTGGGTGCCTGTAGTCCCAGCTACTCAGGAGGCTGAGTCAGGAGAATCACTTGAACCCAGGAGGCATAGGTTACAGTGAGTGACTGCACTCCACCCTGAACAACAGAGCGAGACTCCGTCTTAAAAAAATAAAATAAAACAGATCTATGAGAAGAATTCACTTTAAAAGCATACACTTGGCCAGTTATGGTGGCTAACACCTGCAATCCCACCACTTTGGGAGGCCAAGGTGGGTGGATCACAAAGTCAGGAGTTCAAGACCAGCCTGACCAACATGATGAAACTCTGTCTCTAATACAAATACAAAATTTAGCTGGGCATGGTGGTGCGAACTTGTAATCCCAGCTACTCAGGAGGCTGAGGCAGGAGAATTGCCTGAACCCAGGAGGCGGAGGTTGCGGTGAGCCGAGATCGTGCCATTGCACTCCAGCCTGGGTAACAAGAGCAAAACTCTGTCTCAAAAAAAAAAAAAAAAAGCCAGGCACGGTGGCTCACGCAGTCAAGAGATTGAGATCATCCAGGCCAACATGGTGAAACCCCATCTCTACTAAAAATACAAAAAAATTAGCTGGGCGTGGTGGCACACGCCTGTGGTCCCAGCTACTCGGGAGGCTGAGGCAGAAGAATCGCCTGAACCCAGGAGACGGAGGTTGCAGTGAGCCGAGGTTGCGCCACTGCACTCGAGCCTGGTGACAGAGCAAGACTCCGTCTCAAAACAAACAAACAAACAAAAACAAAAAAAAACATACACTCAGGGCCAGGCACAATGGCTCATGCCTGTAATCCCAGCACTTTCAGAGGCCGAGATGGGTGGATCTCCTGAAGCCAGGAGTTTGAGATCAGCCTGGCCAACATGGCAAAACCCTGTCTCTACTAAAAATACAAAAAAAAATTAGCCAGGTATGGTGGCAGCCATCTATAATCCCAGCTACTTGGGAGGTTGAGGTAGGTGAATCGCTTGAACCCAGGAAGCAAAGGTTGCAGTGAGCTGAGATCGTGCCATTGTACTCTAGCCTGGGTAACAAGAGCAAAACCCCACCTCAAAAATAAGTAAATTAATAAATAAACGCATAAACTTTGGAAGGCTGAGGCAAGCGGCTTGCTTAAGCCCAGGAACTCATGACCAGCCTGGGCAACATGGTGAAACCCCATCTCTGCAAAAGATACAAAGATTAGCCAGGTGTGGTACATGTGAGCAGTCCCAGCTACTTGGGAGGCTGAGGTGGGCGGATGGGTTGAGCCTGTGAGGTCAAGACTGCAGTGAACCACTGGGCTCCAACTTCAGTGACAAAGCAAGACCCTGTCTCAATTAAAAAAAAAAAAAAAAAAAAATGCTGGGCATGGTGCCTCATGCCTATAATCCCAGCACTTTGGGAGGCCAAGGCGGGCAAATCACCCGAGGTCAGGAGTTTGAGATTGGCCTGACCAACATGGTGAAACCCTGTCTCTACTAAAAATACAAAATTAGCCAGGCATGGTGGCACATGCCTGTAATCCCAGCTACTCTGGATGCTGAGGCAGGAGAATAGCTTGAACCTGGGAGGCAGAGGTTACAATGAGCTGAGATCATGCCATTGCACTCCAACCTAAGTAACAAAAGTGAAACCCGGTCTCAAAAAGGCACACACTTTGAATTCTCTGACTTATATAGTCTTTCTGAGAGGCTAACGATCAAGTTATCACCAAATGATAAATAGAACTAGCTTAAATGAGTTGAGATATTATAAGAGAACAGCAAAAAACCAGCTATATACACTGCCCATTTACCTGTCCTCAATCTCCTGAAGCTTCCTTCGGGCAGCTTCACACTGTGGTTCTCCAGTTGTCTGATCCATTTCTTCACAAATAACATCTAATATCCCAGGTACGGAAAGGCCACTAGTGCAGGGATTTGCTCCATGCCCCTCTACATCCTGATGTGCACAAAGAATCCAGTCATTAGGACGAGCACAGAGCTCTGCTTCAGTTATCCTTTTCTTTCTTACTGGACAACTGAAAAAAAGAAAAAAATTCAATGAAAATACCAACTAACAAAAATGAAATGTGTATCATCCCTATCTCCAATCAAATTTTTATATTAAAAAACTAGCCTTTTTGACAGTTTGTGATTATATGATTGAAAATACTGCACTTTTGCCCTGTTATTCTCATAGCCACACTGAAATGTTCTCTTCCACTGCTCTCTGCCAAATAAAGATGCACTTGCAAGATTTTGCCTGCTTAGATAGTGTTCAGTGTGGGAGCTTAAAGCCATTCCTGCTTATTTGGCTCTGGAAAGGTCAAGTGGGAAGAAACCAAAAGTCAGCTGGGCATGGTGGCTCACACCTGAAATACCAGCACTTGGAGTGGCTGAGGTGGGAGGATCACTTGTGACCAGAGTTCAAAGACCAGCTCGGGCAACACACAGAGACCCCACCACAAATCAAAAAAAAAAGAAACCAAAAAACTTGGCCGGGCGCGGTGGCTCAAGCCTGTAATCCCAGCACTTTAGGAGGCCGAGGCGGGTGNTCGAGACCATCCTGGTCAACATGGTGAAACCCCGTCTCTACTAAAAATACAAAAAATCAGCTGGGCATGGTGGCGCGTGCCTGTAATCCCAGCTAGTCAGGAGGCCGAGGCAGGAGAATTGCCTGAACCCAGGAGGCGGAGGTTGCGGTGAGCCGAGATCGTGCCATTGCACTCCAGCCTGGGAAACAAGAGCAAAACTCCGTCTCAAAAAAAAAAAAAAAAAAAAAAAAAAAAAAAAAAACTTTAAAAAAAAAAAAAAAAAAAAAAAAAAAAAAATACTTTTTTTTTCTGAAAAAATCCAAAAAAAAAATAGGAATTTTAAAAAAAAATTTTAATAAAATTTTTAAAAAAAAATATTTTTTTCCCCAAGTCAAATTTGATTTATTTCTTTGTTGTTCTTAGTTTTCACATTTATAGTTATGTCCCCTTTTTAAAACATTATTTACATATTAGGTATTCAGTTTGGTGTCACCTTTGTTTTAATTTTTCTTTTGAAAAAAATAATTCCAAGTTTTATTTTAGATTCAGGGGGTACATGTGTAGGTTTGTTACATAGGTATATTGTATGACACCAAGGTTTGGGGTTTGAATGATCCTGTCACTCAGGTTATGAGCATAGTACCCAGTAGATATTTTCTTAGCCCTTGTCCCCTTTCTTCCTCCCCACTGGTAGTCCCAGTGTCCATTGTTCCCATCTTTATGTCCATGTGTACCCAATGTTTAGCTCCCACTTATATGTGAGAACATGTGGCATTTGGTTTTCTGTTCTTGTGTTAATTTGCTCAGGATGGGATGGCCTCCAGCTTTCTCCTCGTTACTGCAAAGGACATGATTTCATTCTTTTTAATGACTACATAGTATTTCATAGTATATATGTACATTTTACTTAATCCCCTGAAGATGGGCACCTAGATTGATTCCATGTCTCTGCTGTTGTGAATAGTGTTGGGATGAACATACAAGTGCATGTGTTTTTGGTAGAACAATTTGTTGTCCTTTGAGTATATATCCAGAGGTGAGATTGCTGGGTTGAATGGTAGTTCTGTTTTAAGTTATTTGAGAAATCTCCAAATTGCTTTCCACAGTGGCTGAACTAATTTACAGTCCCACCAGCAAGGTATAAATGTTCTCTTTTCTCCACAGCCTTGCTAGCACCTGTTATTTTTTGACTTTTTTTTTTTTTTTT
>NW_016107572.1:3191284-3196738 GCF_001604975.1 Cebus imitator | reverse complement strand
GAGGGAGTCTTGTTTAGTCACCCAGGCTGAAGTGTGGTAGTGCTATCTCGGTCCACTGCAACCATCGCCTCCTGAGTTCAAGCAGTTCTCCTGCCTCAGCCTCCCGAGTAGCTGGGATTATGGGTGGGTGCCACCATACCTGGCTAATTTTTTTGTATTATTAGTAGAGACAGGGTTTCACCATGTTGGCCAGGCTGGTCTCGAACTCCTAACCTCAGGTGATTCACCACCCTCAGCCTCCCAAAGTGCTGGGATTACAGACATGAGCCACCGCACCCAGTCATAACCATTTTTAAATGTATAATTCTGTGGCATTAAGTATAGTCACATTCTTGTGCAATCATTGTCACCATCCGTCTCCAGAACTCTTTTCACCCTCCCGAGCTGAAACTTTGTACCTGTTAAACAGTAACCCCCCAAGCTTCCTCCCCACCACCCCAGCAACCATTATTCACCTTGTTTTCATTAATGTGGCTGCTGTAGGCACCTCATGTTCGTGGAATCATGCAGCCTTTGTCCTTTGGTGTCTGGCTTATTTCTCTTGGCTATTAGTTTTTTATTCTTTCATTATAAGATAGGAAGAATAATAGTTGCTTTGACTACCTCAGAGCTGTCATGCGAAGACCCAAGGAGGTGACGAATGTGAAGGTGTTTTATAAATGGTGAAACCCAGTCCAAATGTGAGGATTGCCAGGGTCATTAATCTTCCCAGGCAGAGCTTCCCAGATGGCAGTGAGGCAGGACATGCTGCACTGGGGGGATTTCTTTCCTTTTTTATTATTTATTTATTTATTTCTTGAGGTAGAGTCTCACTCTGTTGCCCAGGCTGGAGTGCAGTGGCGTGATCTCGGCTCACTGCAACCTCTGTCTTCCAGGTTCAAGTGATTCTCCTGCCTCAGCCCCCTGAGTAGCTGCGATTACAGGGGCCTGCCACTACACCCAGCTAATTTTTTTTTGTGTGTGTTTTTAATAGAGATGGGGTTTTACCATGTTGGCCAGACTGGTCTCAAACTCCTGACCTCGTGATCCACCCACCTCGGACTCCCAAATTGCTGGGATTACAGGCATGAGCCACCGTGCCCGGCCACATTGAGAGGATTTCTGAGCCTCCTTCCAGACATTAAACGGACAGTCGTGGGTCACCAAGTGCCGGACAAGTGACTGACTGCTGTCCCTGGGTCAACAGTTGAGGGCTTGTTGGAAAAGGCCTCCCTTGGCTGGGACGGGGGCCTGGTGTGCTGACCTTAATGAGGAGCAAGGAAGCCAACTCTTCCTACAGCCACCTGATGCCAAGCGTTTCTCACCAGTTGAATCTGTGATGCTCACCATGTACCCTGGCCACACTGCAGAGTGGCAGAGCTGCACAATACACATTTCCCTAAACTACTGACCACCCTAGTGCCAACTCCGAGTAGACATCTCCGAGAGCAACTGTCGCAGTCTCTCACCTCAATTGCTGTTGGATACCAGTCTTATCTTAGAGACATTCCCTGGGAATTTGAGGAGCAGGGTGAGAACTGAACCCACTCTGGGCCAGCGGAGGAGGAGGTTGGTGAAGGTTTCATGGAGGAGGTAACCAGATATTGCTTTGCCCTCTTCTCAGTAACAACAACAGTGGAGCAGCGGAAAGAGAGATGGTGGTGCCACACAGCAAGCTTTACGTACATCACATCAGTTAATCTCACTCATCCCACAAGGCAGGGACTCTTAGCACCCCACTTTACGGCCATGGAAACTGAGGCTCAGAGAGGTTCAGCCACTTGTTCAAGGTTACAAGCTCTAGGCGCCAATGCCGGGGTGAGGTCTGAGGTCTGCTGGCCTCTGCAATCTGCGCTCTTTACACTGCAGGCGCCTTCTGAAAGGCAGGGCTGCCCAAGGCGTGGGCAAGGGCACTACTGGTGGTTCTGAAGATGAGCTTAGGGGGCACATGGCCAACCATTTCTAAACATTTAATAGGTGTTAATTCACTTTAATGTATGCTAGGAAAGTGAAAACTAGTACATCAAACTTTTGATGAGACAGAGAGATATGAAGTCTCCTTTGGAATTACATTTAAGTAAAATGGGCAGACTATTTAAAAGGTTCTCAATCCACTTCTAAATTCTTCCAGGTGTCACAGCAGAATGTTATGATTATCAGTTGGAGGGGCTGAATTGTGGTAAGATAGACATAACAGTACCATTTTAACCATTTTGTCCAAAGAAATCAGAAAAATAGGCCGGGTGCAGTGGCTCACGCCTGCAATCCCAGCACTTTGGGAGGCTGAGGCAGGTGGATCCCCTGAGGTCAGGAGTTTGCGACCAGCCTGATCAATGTGGAGAAACCCCATTTCTACTAAAAATACAAAATTAGCCAGGCAAGGTGGTGCATGCCTGTAACCTCAATTACTTGGGAGGCTAAGTCAGGAGAAATACTTGAACCTGGGAGGCGGAGCTTGCAGTGAGCTGAGATCGTACTATTGCACTCATGCCTGGGCCATAAAAGCGAAACTCCATCTCAAAAAAAAAAAAAAAGAAATCAGAAAAACAATTTATCCCAAAAGACATTTTGGTGTAATTCCGTTGGGACAGATCTGCCCTCTGAATGTGCTCTCCTACTGCCCCTAAGCTGGTATCTTGTCTGCCTTGCAGCCTTTTTTAAATACCTGATTGATTTTCATGTTGTAAGAAGGCAGGAGTCATCTTCAAATCCACAGACTCCAAGGAGGGACTAACATATTTATCAGAAGAACAGCATCTTCTACCTCGAAAGGGTGGGTTAATATTGTACAGTCAGCACAGGTTAAGTTAAGCAGGCACGTAATTCATCAAAGTGCAAAAAAACTGAAAGAAGAAATGCTGCGCTGTTAAGATACTTAAATGGAGTGTGAACATTTAAAACGGCTGATGCCCAATAGGCAAGTCAAGAAAGGTGATCTGGATTTGTAGGTGATTTTGCATCTGGAAGGAATTCTCTTCCCATGACCTTAGTGAGTCCTCTGGAGCATGTCTTCATCCTTAAGGTCAATGATGCTTCAGATACAAGATGGTTTCATTTCTCTGTGGTCCAAAGAGAGGGGTGAGTTGGGCCAGAATTGCAATTGGCCAAATTTCCTGCTTTATTATATAGGATATTACAAGCCGGGCGCGGTGGCTCATGCCTGTAATCCCAGCACTTTGGGAGGCCGAGGCGGGCAGATCACAAGGTCAGGAGACCAAGACCATCATGGCCAACATGGTGAAACTTCATCTTTACTAAATATATGAAAATTAGTTGGGTGTGGTGGCGCATACTTGTAGTCCCAGCTACTCAGGGGAGTGAGGCAGGAGACGCTTGAACCTGGGAGGCGGAGACTGCAGTGAGCTGAGATTGTGCCACTGCACTCCAGCCTGGGAAACAGAGCTAGACTCCAGCTCAAAAAAAACAAAAAAGGATATTACAAAGGATACAGACAGACAGATGTGTAGGGCAAGGCATGTGGGAAGGGGCATGGAGCTTCCATGCCCTCCCTGGGCACACCACCCTCCAGGAACCTCCACGTATTCAGCTGTCTGGAAGGTCCCATTTTAAACATACAGTGCTGAGGCATTAAAGTACAGGCACATTGTGGAATCTGGGCAAGTGGTTCACATGTGTAATCCCAGCACTTTGAGGGGCTGAGAATGACTTGAGAGCAGGAGTTTGAGATCAGCCTGGGCAACATAGGGAAATCTCATCACTATACAAAAGTTGAAAATTAGCTGGGTGTGGTGGTACGTGCCTGTAGTCCCAACTACTTGGGAGGCTGAGGTCAAAGAATCACTTAAGCCTAGGAGAAACATTAAAATATGTTAGAATTTACGGTGTCTGCAGATGTGACCATGGGACAAGGTGACTAAAGATGGAAATTCAACAGGCTGTGAGAGCAGAGGACTTCTCCTTCATCCCTGTCTGTGGGGATAACTAGATCTGCTAAGCTGGGAAATTCAGGACACATGTTGGGAACAAGAGAAAGAGGAGGTGGAAAACGGGTCAAAAGCAAGCTCTCCATCCGAAGAACCAAGCAGGTGCTACTGGGCTCTCCTGGGAGCCTTCGTGCTCCCAGGCCTTTGACACAGGGCTGGCCATCCACTCTGTACACACCTGACAAACAGCTGATAGGTGGCCCCTCTGTGGGCTGCATTCCAAACCTGCTGGTGCCATTTTCTCACACCTGTCTGACTGGGCAGTGCCCAAGCAAAGCCATCCAAGGAACTTCATACTGCCATGGATCCATATGCATCCCAGAAACCAAGTAGAACCCAGTGACTAGACGTCCCATATCTCAAAGTTCTGAGTCAACAGCAGAGATAATACTTAGTGCAGGATCTGAGCAGTGAGAAGACTGAGCCTGGGAAAACCCCAGGGACTTGCGATGAAAACAAAGTCATTTCCAGAACGGGGAGGGAGCCAATCTCCCTGGAGGATTGAGGTCCTGGCAGAGAATCCTCACTCAAGGTTGCAGCAGGCAGACTCCCTGTATGAGTCTGTTTTCACACTGTTGATAAAGACGTACCTGAGACTGGGAAGAAAAAGGGGTTTAATTGAACTTATAGTTCCACATGGCTGGGGAGGCCTCAGAATCACGGCGGGAGATGTAGGGCACTTAACATGGCAGCGGCAAGAGAATATGAGAAAGAAGCAAAAGTGGAAACCCCTAATAAACCCATCAGATCTCGAGAGACTTGTTCACTACCATGAGAATAGCACAGGAAAGACAGGCCCCCATGATTCAATTACCCTCCCCAGGTCCCTCCCACACCACGTGGAAATTCTGGGAGCTACAGTTCAAGTTCAAATTTGGGTGGGGACACAGCTAAACCATATCACTCTTACCACTACGGTCTCTAGGCACAATGATCCAGAAATACAGGCATGTGAGATTTCTCTCCAAGGAGCATGTTCATTGCTGGGGATGGGCCCTCGTGCTGAGTGGCCATCCGTGCCCCAGATCTGTGGAAGTTGCTACTGCTCCACGGGTGTCTTGGATACCTCCATGCAGCCCAGCCCTGCAAACCAGTTGATTCTACTTTCTGACTCAGATGATCTCTAACTAGAAGCCAGGCCTTGCTCAACAGTACAGTTTACTGGATGTTATCTGGTAATTTCACATGCTACAAAGCCTTTAGAGAAGGGATCGCTCTTTTTTTCCGCATTTGTACCTTCAGTATCTTGTACAGTACTCAACAGATAATAGTAGCTTATTAAATATTTGTGAATAAATCAGTGGATACATGATCATCAATCCTGATGTGTTTTATTGCATGCCTTTCTTTTATAGGTTTGTTTGTTTTTTTTTTTTTTGAGACAGGATCTCCTTCTCTCACCCAGGTAACAGTACAGTGGTGCAATCTCAGCTCACTGCAGCCTCGGCTTCCCAGGTTCAAGCGATCCTCGCATCTCAGCCTCCTGAGTAGCTGGGACAACAGGCACACACCGCCACGCCAGGCTTTGCTT
>NW_016107572.1:3187605-3190729 GCF_001604975.1 Cebus imitator | reverse complement strand
AAAAAAAAAAAAAGAAAAGTCAGTACATCTACCTCTGAAAACAGAATGGTTACACAGAACTGTGTCATGAAAAACAATTCTCTCCCTCTCTTTTTTTTTTCTTTAAAGACGGGGTTTCACCATGTTGGTCAGGCTGATCTTGAACTCCCGACCTCAGGTGATCTGCTCATCTTGGCCTCCAAAGTGCTTGGATTACAGGTGTGAGCCACCACGCCCAGCCAACAATTCTCTTTTAAAAATTCACAGCAATCAGGATAAATCTTATTTTGAAAAAGGAAACATGCCAGGCACAGTTGCTCACCTCTGGGCCTCCCTCCAGCACTTTGGGAGGTCCAGAGAGGGGGATCACTTGAGGTCAGGAGTTCAAGTCAGGCCAACATAGTGAAACCCCATCTTTACTAAAAATACAAAAATTAGCCAAGTGTGGCGCTGCACACCTGTAACCCCAGTTACTCAGGAGGCTGAGGCAGGAGAATTGCTTGAACCTGGAAGGCAGAGGTTGCAGTGAGCTGAGATCACACCACTAGTGGCATTCCAGCCTGGGTGACAAAGTGAGACTCTGTCTCAAAAAAAAAAAAAAAAAAGAAAAGAAAAAGGAAACCATTCAAGTGTGAGTGGAGTCAAAATGGAAAAAAAGAGTTCCTGCCAAGTTCTTTTCTATGCAGCGTTCCCCGTGGGCAAACATCTCTTAATGAGAATTCCTTCTTTACCAAGTCAAGAACTTGCTGCTCCAATTTGCTAATATTATACTGGTTCAATATTTTATATCAACTCCTAAGTCTATTTCTGGATTGGAAAGTACTTTTGGTGTCATGGGTAATATAAATACTGATGGATGGAGCAGTTGGAATGCTGAGATCATCAGGGGTAAAAAGGAATTTTTTTTTTCTTGAGACGGTGTTTCGGTCTGTCACCCAGTCTGGAGTGCAGTGGCACGATCTTGGCTCACTGCAACCTCTGCCTCCCAGGTTCAAGTGATTCTCCTGTCTCAGCCTCCCAAGTAGCTGGGATTACAGGCACGCACCACCAGACCAGCTACTTTTTGTATTTTTAGTAGAGACAGGGTTTCACCATGTTGGCCAGGATGGTCTCCATCTCTTGACCTCATGATCTGTCCACTTCGTCCTCCCAAAGGGCTGGGATTACAGATGTAAGCCACCACTCCTGGCCTCAAATTTTTCGTATTTTTTGTAGAATTGGGGTTTCACCATGTTGATCAGGCTGGTCTTGAACTCCTGACCTCATGATCCGCCCAGTTCAGCCTCCCAAAGTTCTGGGATTACAGGCATGAGTCACTGCACCCAACCAGCAAATTTTAAATGTAAGTCTAAGCTTATTTATTTGTTTTGTTTTGTTTTTGAGACAGTCTTGCTCTGTTGCCCAGGCTGGAGTACATCGGCACGATCTCAGCTCAAGGCAGCCTCCACCTCCTGGGTCCAGGTGATTCTCCTGCCTCAGCCTCCCAAGTAGCTGGGATTACAGGCACCCGCCACCATGCCCTGCTAATTTTTGTATTTTTTAGTAGAGACAGGATTTCATCATGTTGGCCAGGCTGGTCTCAAACTCCTGGCCTCAAATGATCCACCCACCTCAGCCACCCAAAGTGCTGGGATTACAGGCGTGAGCCACCACAGCTGGCCTAAACATACACCTAAATTTAGATGGAAATATGTACTCTCTTTTTTATTTTTTGAGAAGGAGTCTTGCTCTGTCACCCAGGCTGGAGTATGGTGGCTGCGATCTTGGCTCACTGCAACCTCTGCCTCCTGGATGCAAGCGATTCTCCTGCCTCAGCCTCCTGAGTAGCTGGGACTATGGGTACTCGCCACCATGCCCGGCTAATCTTTTGTATTTTTAGTAGAGACGATGTTTCACCAAATTAGCCAGGATGGTCTCGATCTCCTGACCTCATGATCTGCCCGCCTTGGCCTCCCAAAGTGCTGGGATTACAGGCATGAACCACCGTGCCTGGCCCAGAAATATGTACTTTAAAAAAATGATAGATGAATAAAAAGCCACCCAAGCTTGTACAAAATGGAAAATGTTATTTGCTATCAGGAAGCCTTCCATGTCATATATATTTATACATGCTAAAGATACATTTTTATGACACTTGTGAGCAGTGATGCAGATAAGAAGGTAGTGGTCAAGGACGGGTGGTCACATACTCCAGCTCTGGCTGGCGTCCATGCAGCCCCTTGCCCTGTAGGCCTGCACCCCAGGATGGGCCTTTGAGGCCCTCCGGGATGAGCTGGTTAACCATTCACTCTGCTCCCAGGGTGAGGTAATCCAGTCTCCCCAGGGAGAGGCGAAACTTGCGGGTAAACCAGCCCAGCCAGCACTGCAGGGCTGATGTCACCCTCACCAAGAGCCAGAGCTAGCGGAGGTTACTGCTGGCCAGGCCACAGGTGGGTGGGGAAGCTGCGGTCAGGGGGTGGGGATGGGGAGTGGAAGGTGGGGGATGGGTTCTCCTGAGCTAAGGGCACATTCCTGACTAAATTCACCCCTAGGCTACTCCGGTGGAAACCACCAGCTGGTCCCAGGGCCCTGGTGCACAGAAAGAACCACAGCCTGAAGGAAAGAGATCTGTGAGAGCCCCACTACCTAGTTTGAGGGGCGCTTGGTGGGAGGGGGCAGCTGGGTGGAGGGGAGTGACTCTGTAGGTGGTGAGAACATGGGAAATCCTGCAGAGAAAGACCTGAAAGGCTACTGACCCTTAGTCCTGGCTCTGCCATACCATGGTCTACACTCTGCTGGGTGATGTCCACCTCCATTCCCCAAATAAGGACAGACCATAGGTTCCTTGGTGCCCTTTCTCTGCTTTTAAGTGTCAGGTGCCTACATAGATGATCTCATTTCATCTTCAGAGCAACCCCAAGAGATGGCTGTGAGGGTCAGCCGCCTGTGAGAGTTGGGGAAGCTGAGGAAGGAGCAGTGGGTGTTTACCCCGGATTACCCAGCAGTGAAGGCCGACTGAGGACTTCAACTCAGGCAGACTGGCTCCATCACCCACAGCCACAGTGCCATCCTGCCTGGGCCCCAGCTGATTTCTTCTGGACCTGTCTGCCCCCACCACCCTCCCCCATCTGGCATCTCATATCCTCCTCCTTTCTCTCTGCCTTTT
>NW_016107572.1:3185166-3186420 GCF_001604975.1 Cebus imitator | reverse complement strand
AAAAAAAAAAAAAAAGAGAGAGAGAGAGAGACTGGGTCTCACTCTGTTGCCCAGGCTGAAGTTCAGCGTGCAATCATAGTTTACTGCAGCCTTCCACTCTTGGGCTCAAGACATCCCCCTGCCTCAGCCTCTTGAGTAGCTAGCTTGACTACAAGCATGTGCCATCATGCCTAAGTTTTGTTGTTATTGTTGTTGTTTTTGAGACAGAGTCTCACTCTGTTGCCCAGGCTGGAGTGCAGTAGCACAGTCTTAATTCACTGCAGCCTCTGCCTCCCAGGTTCAAGCGATTCTCTTGCCTCAGCCTCCTGAGTAGCTGGAACTACAGGTATGCACCACCACGCCCAGCTAATTTTTGTATTTTTAGTAGAGACAGGGTTTCATCATGTTGGCTAGACTGGTCTTGAAAGCCTGACCTCAAGTGATCTACCTGCCTCGGCTTCCCAAAGTGCTGGGATTACAGGCGTGAGCCACCGCGCCCGGCCTAAAAATTTTTATAAAATAGGAGCCCGGGGTCTCCCTATGTTGACGAGACTGGTCTCAAACTCCCAGCCTCAAGCGATCCTCCCTAGGCCTCCCAGAGTGCTAGGATTATAGGTGTGAGCCACTGTGCCCAGGCTGTTTTTAAGATGGGAGAAATTATAATACATGTATATGCCCATGTAACTAATCAAGTAAAAATGAAATTTTTGAGAAGAGAGAGAGTTGCTAGGGCAGTGTCCTTGGGTAGGTGAGATGGGAGGGGATTCAGTGCCCAAGCAGAGGGGTTGGAGGAGCTCTGGAGCTCAGCCGGTCGTCTGCAGTAACAGGAGAGAGAAGGCAGAGGGGTTAGGTGTGGAGGCTGGTAGGTGGGTGGGTGCAGAAGTGAGACGCTGGAGGGAGTCCTCATCTGGTTGTTTCCATTGTCTCAGTGAAATAGGAGGCAAGATACTCTGAGGAGTGGAAAGGAGGTGAAGGTTTGATAAGAGAGAAGGTATAAAATATTCCTCTGGGTCGGGCGCCTGTAATCCCAGCACTTTGGGAGGCCGAGGTGGGTGGAACACAAGGTCAGGAGTTTAAGGCCAGCCTGACCAACATGGTGAAACCCATCTCTACTAAAAGTACAGAATTTAGCTGGGCTTGATGGTGGGTACCTGTAATCCCAGCTACCAGGGGGCTGAGGCAGGAGAATCATTTGAACCTGGGAGGCAGAGGTTGCAGTGAGCCGAGATCACGCCACTGCACTCCAGCCTGGGCAACAGAGCAAGACTCCGTCTC
>NW_016107572.1:3177261-3178481 GCF_001604975.1 Cebus imitator | reverse complement strand
AAAAAAAAAAAAAAAAAAAATTCCTCTGGGAAAGAAGAGTGAGTCAACTTAGGAGAGGTAATATGATTGTCAGGGAACACTAGGGACCACATGAAGTTCATGATCAGTAATTTAGAGCAGAGTTTCTCAATCTCAGCATTATTGACATTTTAGGTCAGCTAAGTCTTTGTTGTGGGGAGCTGGCCGGTGAGCTACAGAATGCTTAACATCCCTGACCTCTCTACTCACTAAATACCTGAGCACCTACCCTCAGGTGTGATAACACAAATGTCCCCAAACACTGATGTCCCTGATGTGGACGGTGGTGGGAAGGGGTGCCAGGTATAAAACTGCCCCCTATGGAGAACCACAGGTTTAGACTGAGAACAGTCAGTGTGTCTGTTAATCAGCACAGGTGCATACTCGGAATAGGTGGAGCGTTGGATTTTTATCAAGATTGTGGTTCTGACAAGCTAGAAGAACAAAGCAAAAAGGGGCCAAGAGAGTTGAGAGTTTCTGAAAGAAAGTGATTGTAGGCTGGGCACAGTGGCTCACGCCTGTAATCCAAGCACTTTGGGAGGCCAAGGTGGGCGGATCACAAGATCAAGAGATGGAGACCATCCTGGCCAACATGGTGAAACCCCTTCTCTACTAAAAATACAAAATTTAGCTGGACATGGTGGCGCACGCCTGTAGTCCCAGCTACTCAGGAGGCTGAGATTGCACCACTGCACTCCAGCCTGCTGACATAGCAAGACTCCGTCTCAAAAAAAAAAAAAATAGAGTGATTGTAATGACTGATCATAAAATTTAATCTGGATAAAGAGGGGAGAGAAAACATCAAGGGATGAGGAAGAGAGAAAAGACAGAATTGTCAATGGACTAGATATCCCCATGAAACTGAAGGGTTGCTGGAATTATAATTCCGCAAGAGGTGAGCTATGAAAACGAGAGGCGGTGGCCAGAGTGAAACTGAGAATACTGAGGTGTTCAGTGTTTGGTAATGACAAGGTTTAAGACATGACCAAAGGAATCTGTAGTCAATGTGGAGGACAAGCCCCACCGATGCCTTAACAAAGGGTTTTTCAGGCCGGGCGCGGTGGCTCACGCCTGTAATCCCAGCACTGTGGGAGGCCGAGGCGGGTGGATCATGAGGTCAAGAGATCGAGACCATCCTGGTCAACATGGTGAAACCCCATCTCTACTAAAAATACAAAAAAATTAGCTGGGCATGGTGGCGC
>NW_016107572.1:3175179-3176861 GCF_001604975.1 Cebus imitator | reverse complement strand
TTTTTTTGAGACAAGGTCTTGCTCTGTCACCCATGCTGGAGTGCAGTCATGTCTCACTGCAGCCTTGACTTCCCGGACTCAATTGATACTCCTGCGTCAGCCTCCCAAAATCACACCTGGGATTGCAGGTGTAGGACAATGCCCCACCATAAGCATCCTTGTTCATTTGATACTATTGACTACTTCTACCTTGAGATTTCTGCTTCTTGGGTCTCTCTGACACCATCTCCCTGGTTTATATTTTCTTCCTACCTAGCTGATCTCACCTTCTCAGTCGACCAGCCCTTCTTTCTCCATTTAGTCCCTAAACATACAGAAGCTCTATCCTGTACTGTTTTTCCCTGGTTTTTTGTTTTTTTTTTTTTTTTGAGATGGAGTTTTGGTCTTGTTGCATTACTCCTGTTGGAGTGCAATGGCGCCATCTCAGCTCACTGCAACCTCTGCCTCCAGGTTCAAGCGATTCTCCTGCCTCAGCCTCCCAAGTAGCTGGGATTATAGGCATGCGCCACCATGCCTGACTAATTTTGTATTTTTAGTAGAGATGGGGTTTCTCCATGTCGGTCAGGCTGGTCTCGAACTCCCGACCTCAGGTGATACGCCCACCTCGGCCTCCCAAAGTGCTTGGATTATAGGTGTGAGCTACCGCCCCGGCCTCTGTCATATTTTTCTGTACATTTTTCCTGATCAGTGTTCAAACTCTTAAAGTCAGCCATCATTTAAATGCTTTATGACCCTAAAAGCTACTTGTTGATCCAAGCCTCCCTCCTGAACATCTGTCTATAGAACATCTCAGGCCCCTCAAAGTGCAGTGATCAGATCAGCATCTCCAGCACCCAAGCTGCTCTTCCTCCTGAAGACGAGAGCCTGGTCCACCCAGCCACATGTCAGACTCTCTGTTATCTTGACTCTGCCCTCCCCTTCACCTCTCACAAGTCCTGCCCTTAGGACTGTAATGTCTCCTGACCCCTTGCTCCACCCCCGTCCTCATCTCCGCTGTCACCACTGCTACTCAGTCCCTCATCCCCTTTTCATGGGAACTGTAACAGCTTTCTGGGTGAAACCCTTTCTTCAATACTGTCCCATCATGCTACCCTCCACATTGCCATCAATGAGACATTTGACTCTGTTACCCTACCTTTCATGATCTACAAATTTCTCAGCCTCATTTTTGGCCACGCTTGCCCGGAATGCTAGGCTCCTATCCTATTCAATTTCTTCCTGTCCTCTGTTTAAATCGTACCATTTCATGCATCTTGACCTTTGCAAGTGATGTTCTTTCTGCCTAGGCGACCCCCATCTCTGTGCCCTGGTGAGTTCCTCATCTTCCTGGAGCCCACACGCACCTGCTTCCAGAGTCTGTGTTCTTCTCTGTGGTTTCAATGTGACTATATATACTTTGTCATACAATTATTCCCATTGTGTGTTAAGTGTCTGTTTACTCATATAACTTCAAGAGGGGAGAGTCCTTGTCTTGGTTTCTTTTATATCATCAATGCCTGGCACAAAGCAGATTCTTCAATGAATCATCATTCTTAATGAAGGCATAGTATTCCATATAGGAAATAGATGAGTCATACTTTGGTTAACTTGTTCCAAATATAGATATGTTGTTTATTTCACTTTTTTTTGAATTTACTGTTTATTTTTCAAAAAGAAGAAAGCATTTTCCTTTTTTTTTTTTT
>NW_016107572.1:3168820-3174099 GCF_001604975.1 Cebus imitator | reverse complement strand
TCAGCCTCCTGAGTGGCTGGGATTACAGGCATGCACCACCATGCCCAGCTAATTTTTTGTAGTTTTAGTAGAGACGGGGTTTCACCATGTTGACCAGGATGGTCTCGATCTCTTGACCTGGTGATCCACCCGCCTCGGCCTCCCAAAGTGCTGGGATTACAAGCTTGAGCCACCGCGCCCGGTCCCCTTTCTTTAGATTTTTTAAAAGTAGAAATGAGGTCATACACGTTGTCCAGGCTGGTCTCAGACTCTGGGGCTCAAGCGATCCTCTTACCTTGACCTCCCAAAGCGCTGGGAGACATTTTGATTGTTACCAAGATGCTATGAATCTCCATGTAGATACACCTCTGAACACTTATCTGATTATTTGCTTAAAATATATCCCTTAATGTTGAATACTTGGGTTGGGGACTTGTACATTTTTAAAGCTTTGGCCACTTATTCTATAGGAGCCCTGAACATGCTATCTTCTACCAGCAATGGAAGATGGTGCCAATCTCCCCACACCCTTGTCAATATTGTCAATAAATATTCCATTTTTGTCAGTGTGGGATGGGGGAGAAATGGTCATGTTTTCCTACCCTTTAGGATAGGTGTGTAATAGGTGTTTTTTGAATGAAGGAATGGATGAGTGAAGACAAATGCATGAAGATAACACAGCATTTGGGATAGACTCTGGACTTGGGTCAGATACTAGCTTCAAATCCTGGTTCTATCACCTAAAGTTTGTACCCTTGTAGAAAAGTCATGTAACTTTATTAAATTTCCTTTTACTCAGTTGTGTATTGAAGATCAGCATTTCTACTTCATACAATCGTTGTGAGGTTAACGAAATACTGTTTTATATTTATTTATTTATTTTGAGCCGAGTCTTGCTCTGTCACCCAGGCTGGAGTGCAGTGGCACAATCTCAGCTCACTACAGCCTCTGCCTCCTGGGTTCAATCCATTCTCCTGCCTCAGCCTCCCGAGTAGCTGGGACTACAGGCATGTGCCACCACATCCAGTTAATATTTGTATTTTTGGTAGAGAGAGGTTTTCACCCTGTTGGCCAGGCTGGTCTCGAACTTCTGACCTTGTGATCCACCCACCTCGGCTCCCCAAAGTGCTGGAATTACAGGTGTGAGTCACTGCGCCTGGCCTGAAATACTGTCTTAAAAATTGCTAAAAGCGCTGGGCACGGTGGCTTACGCCTGTCATCCCAGCACTTTGGGTGGCCAAGGTGGGCAAATCACCTGAGGTCAGGAGTTTGAGGCCCGCCTGACCAACATGGTGAAACCCCATCTCTACTAAAGATACAGAATTAAGCCGGGCGCAGTGGCTCAAGCCTGTAATCCCAGCACTTTGGGAGGCCAAGGTGGGTGGATCACGAGGTCAAGAGATTGAGACCATCCTGGTCAACATGGTGAAACCCCGTCTCTACTAAAAATACAAAACATTAGCTGGGCGTGGTGGCGCGCGCCTGTAATCCCAGCTACTCAGGAGGCTGAGGCAGGAGAATTGCCTGAACCCAGGAGGCGGAGGTTGCGGTGAGCCGAGATTGCGCCATTGCACTCCAGCCTGGGTAACATGAGTGAAACTCCGTCTCAAAAAAAAAAAGACACAGAATTAGCCAGGCATGGTGGCACATGCCTGTAATCCCAGCTACTCAGGAGGCTGAGGCAGGAGAATTGCCTGAACCCAGGAGGCGGAGGTTGCGGTGAGCCGAGATTGCGCCATTGCACTCCAGCCTGGGTAACATGAGTGAAACTCCGTCTCAAAAAAAAAAAGACACAGAATTAGCCAGGCATGGTGGCACATGCCTGTAATCCCAGCTACTCAGGAGGCTGAGGAAGGCGAACTCCTTGAACCCGGTAGGTGGAGGTTGTAAGGTGCCAAGATCGCACAACTGCACTCCAGCCTGGGCAACAAGAGTGAAACTCCATCTCAAAAACCGCCCCCCAAAATGCTAAAAGCATTAAAAATACTTTTCTATGGCAAAAAATGCAAATAGTCCCATAGGCTCTATTATAAAAAGTCTTCTCACTTACTCTGACTTCCATTTCTATTCCACAAGTAACGCAGTTGAACAGTTTTTTTTTGTTTCCTTCCAGAGATTCTCTCCTTTTTTGTCACTAACAAATACACACACAGTAAACTATATACACTGTTCTACATCTGCCTTTTACACTTAATCCGTTTTAGAGATTAATCCACATGCAGAATCACCTATTTTTTCAGTGCACTGTAATTTTTCAACTATTAGCAGAGATTTAGGCATCGTGCATACGATTGAGGCACTAGCTCTGAAATCAGACTGCCTGAGTTTGAGTACTGGCCCCACAATTTACTAGCTGTGAAATCTTGAGCAACTGACTCACATTCTTTGTGCCTTAGTTTTCTCGTCAACAAAATGGAAATGACATAGACCTATATCAAAAGGCGGTTGTGAGGATTCAGTTTGCATCTGTAAAACACTAACAACGTCTGACACCTAGGACCACTTAATAGAATGACTTTTTTTTTTTTTTTTTTTTGACAGGGAGTCTCTGTCTGTTGCCCAGGCTGGAGCACAGTGGTGTGATCTCAGCCCACTGCAACCTCCACCTCCCAGGTTCAAGCAATTCTCCTGCCTCAGGCTCCCAAGTAGCTAGCATTACAGGCACGTGCCACTATACCTGGCTAATTTTGTATTTTTGGTAGAGATGGGTTTTCTCTATGTTTGTCAGGCTGGTCTTGAACTTCTAACTTCAGGTGATCTGCCTGCCTCAGCCTCCCAAACTGCTGGGATTACAGGTGTGAGCCACCACACCTGGCCTAGAATGATTTCTTCTTCTTCTCTCTCTATTTATTTATTTATTTTTTGAAACAGGGTCTGGCTCTGTCACCCAAGCTGGAGTGCAGTAGTGTGATCTTGGCTCACGACAACCTCTGCCTCCTGGGCTCAAGTGGTCCACTCACTCAGCCTCCCAAGAAGCTGGGACCATAGGCTCATGCCACTATGCCTGGCTAATTTTTTGTATTTTTTGTAGAGGCAGGGTTTTGCAGTGTTGGCCAGACTGGTCTCAAACTTCTGGCCTCAAGTAATCCTCCACCTCGGCCTCCCAAAGTGCTGGGATTACAGTCATGAGACACCACACCTGGCCAAATGACTTATTTTTTTAATTCATATCCCAATACAAATAAATATTTTCTGAAAAATACTGCAGTGACTATCCTTGTACCAATATGAAAGTATATCTGGAGAATAAGTCACTAGAAATTAAATAGCTTCTGTTCTACATAAGATGTCCAGCATCTGGCCAGGCTTGGTGACTCATGACTGTAATCCCAGCACTTTGGGAAGCCAAAGCCAGTGGATTTCCTGAGCTCAGGAGTTTAAGACCAGCCTGGGCAACATGCCAAAACCCTGCTTCTACCAAAAACACAAAAAATTAGCTGGGTATATATATACACACACACACACACACACACACACACATATATATATATATATATATATATATATATACACATATATATATAATTTTAAAATTACCTGGGTGTGGTGGCACATGCCTGTGGTCCTGACCACTTGGGAGGCTAAGGTGGGAGGGCCACTTGGGCCCTGGGGGGGGGTGCTCACAGTTGCAGTGACCCATGTTCATGCCACTACCCTCCAGCCTGGGTGATAGCGTAAGAACCTATTTCAAAAAAAAAAAATTGTTTAAAAATATATAAAAATAGGCCGGGCGTGGTGGCTCAAGCATGTAATCCCAGCACTTTGGGAGGCCGAGGCGGGTGGATCACGAGGTCAAGAGATCGAGACCATCCTGGTCAACATGGTGAAACCCCGTCTCTACTAAAAATACAAAAAATTAGCTGGGCATGGTGGCGCGTGCCTGTAATCCCAGCTACTCAGGAGGCTGAGGCAGGAGAACTGCTTGAACCCAGGAGGCGGAGGTTGCGGTGAGCCGAGATGGCGCCATTGCACTCCAGCCTGGGTAACAAGAGCGAAACTCTGTCCCCAAAAAATATATATATATAAAAATAAAAGTTAAAAAGAAAGAAAGTGTTTCTCGGCCAGGCATGGTGGCTCATACCTATAACCCTAGCACTTTGGGAGGCTGAGGTAGGCAGGTCACCTGGGGTCAGAAGTTTGAGAACAGTCCGGCCAACATGGTGAAACCCTCTTCTCCACTAAAAATATAAAAATTATCCAGGCCAGGTGCAGTGGCTCATGCCTGTAATCCCAGCACTTTGGGAAGCCAAGTCGGGTGGATTACAAGGGCAGGAGTTCATGACCAGCCTGACCAACATAGTGAAACTCCATCTCTACTAAAAATACAAAAATTAGCCGGGTGTGGTGGCACGCACCTTTAGTCCCAGCTACTCTGAAGGCTGAGGCAGGAGAATCGCTTAAACCTGGGAGGCAGAGGGTGCAGTGGGCTGAGACCAAGCCATTGCACTGTAACCTGGGTGACAGAGTGAGACTCTGTCTCAGAAAAAAAAGAAAAAAATAATCGACCATCATGGTGGTGTGCCTGTAATCCCAGCTACTCAAGGGCAGAGGCAGGAGCATTGCTTGAACCTGGAAGGCAGAGGCTGTAGTAAGTTGAGATTGCATCACTGCACTCCACTCCAGCCTGGGCGACAGAGCAAGACTCCATCTCAAAAAAAAAAAAAAAAAAAGGAAATGTCTCTCCATTCACACCTTGACCAGTGGTTTATGTCAAGTTGGAGTTTCTTCATATCCTCACCAGCTCTAGACATCAGGGGCATTTTTAAAGTCTTTGCCAATTTGATGCATGAAAAATAATATCTCCCATGGCCTTAAGCTGCTCACATTTCAAGTGATGATAGTGAAGAGGAGGTATATCTGCTTGCATTTGCCATAGAGGGTCTAGTTTTCCAATCCCTAGCATTTGCTCTGCCTGGAACGTTCCAGGCAGAAATGAGTCTTCTCTTCTGGCTAGAAATGAGTCCAGAATCAAGTCTGTGATACAAAGACTCTAAATCCCGGCTTGCCTTACAAACACATGGAGTAGATGAGGATTGACCAAAGGATGCTGGGACTTTTCCCTGGCACTGTGGACTGGATCACTAAGGCTGGCAGGTGTGGAGGGGGCAGGTGAGGTTGAGTCATGCAGGACACTGGGTGTGGTTTCCTGGATCAGCTCCAGAGTTGACATGCAGGTTCCAGTAACGGGCGGCTGAGCTGGGCTAATTGCTGCTGCTGGTGCCCCAGCCCAGCCCTGCACGTAGCAGGAGGAGGAGGAAGAGAAGGAGGAGGAGGAGGAGGAGGAGGAGGAGGAGGAGGAG
>NW_016107572.1:3152921-3168805 GCF_001604975.1 Cebus imitator | reverse complement strand
GAGGAGGAGGAGGAGGAGGAGGAGGAGGAGGAGGAGGAGGAGCAGGAGGAGAATAAGAATGAGAGGGCAGCAATCCAAAGGGACGGCCACCATGAGGTTCTCAAGAACTGAAAACTTACTTCCCATCTTCCTGCAGGATCCGAGGGTACCTGGAAATTGAGGCTCACTGAATCCACCCTCCACCCCAGGCATGCTTGTATGTCCATGGGGCATTCCTCAAGCTGTACATCTAATGGTGGGATTTCAGGCACCCATGCAGCAGAGACATTTGGGTTGCTCAGAACCTCTCAAAGCAGTATCAGTTGTGGAACTGAAGAAAGAAGCCAGGTTTCAAGCTCTGGTTTCCTAAACTTACTACTGTCTCTGAGAGCGTAAACTGATTCTTAACCTCTCTGAAGCCTCAGTTTGCTCATCTATGAAATGAGACACTCCTCCTCCACATTGTTGAGAGGTTGATATAGCTGTCTTTGGAATTTCCTAGGCTCTAGCCTAGGCTTTCTTTCTCTCTTTTTTTCTTTTTTTGAGATGGAGTCTCACTCTGTTGCCCAGGCTGGAGTGCAGTGGCACAATCTTGGCTCACCGCAACCTCCCCCTCCCAGGTTTAAGCGATTCTCCTGCCTCAGCCTCCCAAGTAACTGGGACTACAGGTGCATGCCACCACGCCCAGCTAATTTTTGTATTTTTGGTAGAGACGGGGTTTCACCATGTTGGCCAGGCTGGTCTTAAATTCCTGCCCTCAGGTGACGCACCCACCTCGGCCTCCCAAAGTGCTGGGATTACAGGCCTGAGCCACTGTGCCCAGCCCTAGCCTAGGGTTTCTACTGTCCCTTGGTGACCTCTTCCCTCCTGGGTCTTCGGCACCCTGCATGGAACCAGGCACACAGCAGATTGTTAAGAAACACAGAGAGAAGGAATGATGTATCTAAAGCAATAACTTGACACATTGCCTGGCACCTGATAGGTACTCAGTAAGCGGTCAGCTGTCAACATTAAGCTCAGACTCCAAGTCAGCATGATTTGTGACTTTGAACAAGTTACCTTCCTTTTCTGAGCTTCAGTTTCCTCATCTACAAAATGAAGAGTGTTATAAGCCAGATGCAGTGGCTCACACCTGTAATCCCAGCACTTTGGGAGGCCGAGGCAGGCAGATCACAAGGTCAGGATTTTGAGACCAGCCTGGCCGACATAGTGAAACCCTATCTCTACTAAAGATACAAAAATTAGCTGGGCATGGTGGCATGCACCTGTAGTCCCAGCTACTCGGGAGGCTGAGGCAGGAGAATCTCTTGATCCCAGGAAGCGGAAGTTGTGGTGAGCTGAGAATGCACCACTGCACTCCAGCCTGTGCCACAGAGCGAGACTCTGTCTCAAAAAAAAAGAGAGTGTTCTGCACTGAGCGCTCAGATCACTGGTAGTTATGTACAGGGGCTAATTTCAAGTGCTTGTTCTTCTTGTAAAAAGACGGGTTGAGGGGGAAGTACGTGCAGAGCTATCTCATGGACGAATGAAGTTCTGCCAACTCTCCTCCCTCAGCAGAGGGTGGGGAAGGGACAAGACTGCTGGGCAGTGGTGGCATCTTTGGGCACTCCAGGTTCAGCAGCCATGCACAGCCCAGAAGACCATGCAGAGATAGTCCAGTGTGCCTGAGGGCCCATGACACACCATGCACTGAACTGAGTTAAAAGTCAATGGTCCTGGAGGTGAGACAACTCAATACTTCCCAGTAAGTATCAGGGGCTTCTGGTGCCCATCCCAGGCCCTCATAGTGGAAGGGGCTGGCTGGGTGTCCATACTCATGAGCATCCTCCCACCCCCACAACCCACTTCATTCATTCACTTGCTAACATGCCCAACGAGCCATCCTATTGCCAGGTAGAGGGGGTACAAAACGTGCTCCTAGTCTGGGAGCAGTAGGTGAGGGAGGCATAGATTTTGTTCCACCAGTGGTTGAAAACTGAGTGCCTCTGGGGCCACACAGGTACTGCATGGTGGGCATGGTGGTAAAGTCAAGACTACATGGAGCAGCCTGACTCCATGGTGACAGACTGTGGTCCAGGGAGAGCCGACTCACTGCGCCAAATCTTCTCGTTCTGTTTCTCACATTTATTTTCATTTTTAATTTTTTTTGAGACCAGGTCTCACTGGTGATTCGTAAGACAAAGCACTCGATATAGAACAATCTTCATTTTGTAGATGAGGAAACCGAGGCTCAGAAAAGGAAGGAAAGGGACCGGGCGCGGTGGCTCAAGCCTGTAATCCCAGCACTTTGGGAGGCCGAGGCGGGTGGATCATGAGGTCAAGAGATCGAGACCATCCTGGCCATGATGAAACCCCGTCTCTACTAAAACAAATACAAAAATTAGCCGGGTGTGGTGGCAGGCGCCTGTAGTCCCAGCAGCTCCGGAGGCTGAGGCGGATGAATCGCTTGAACCCAGGAGGCGAAGGTTGCAGTGAGCCGAGATTGCGTCACTGCACTCCAGCCTGGCGACAGAGCAAGACTCCGTCTTAAAAAAAAAAAAACAAAAACTTGACAACTTGTTGATTTTTTGGTGACTGTGGCAAACACATCTGCAGTAGAAGGATGGTGGGTACCTCAGTGGAGCTCTCACAGGCCAGCGGCACACGGAGGCAGAGCTGCCTTCCTGAGTGTGGCCTGTCCAGCGATCACACAGGCCCTGTGCTAGGAGGACCGCACCTCCGTGATGTGTGCTCTGTTGTTGCCGTTTCAAAAAAAAATTTTTTTTCCTCTCTCTTCCTTTCTCCGCCATCGTGATGTGTGCTTTACTCCGTTTCTCGCCATGTCTTCTCACAAGACTTTCAGGATTAAGCGATCCCTGGCCAAGAAACAAAAGCAAAATCGTCCCATTCCCCAGTGGATTCGGATGAAAACTGGTAATAAAATCAGGTACAACTCCAAAAGGAGACACTGGAGAAGAACCAAGCTTGGTCTGTAAGAAATTACATATGCGATGGCACACATATTTATGCTGTCTGTAGGTCACAGTCGTGTTACCAAATCAAGCTGAAAAATGTCACCGCCATCTGGAGAAATTTGAACAGTTTCCTTTCTGTATCTGTTATGAAGGCATTAGTACAACGCACAGTGCTTCCATTATTCATGTTAAAAAAAAAAAAAAAAAAAGGCCGGGCGCGGTGGCTCAAGCCTGTAATCCCAGCACTTTGGGAGGCCGAGGCGGATGGATCACGAGGTCAAGAGATTGAGACCATCCTGGTCAACATGGTGAAACCCCGTCTCTACCAAAAATACAAAAAATTAGCTGGGCATGGTGGCGCGTGCCTGTAATCCCAGCTATTCAGGAGGCTGAGGCAGGAGAATTGCCTGAACCCAGGAGGCGGAGGTTGCGGTGAGCCGAGATCGCGCCATTGCACTCCAACCTGGGTAACATGAGTGAAACTCCGTCTCAAAAAAAAAAAAAAAAAAAAGAAAAGAAGGTTTTGGTTGCCTGGGTTCAGTAATAAATATGTGAGACCTTTCACTTCAAAAAATAAAATAAAAATAAAAAATTTTTTTTGAGACGGGGTTTTGCTCTTGTTGCCCAGGCTGGAGGGCAATGGCGCGATCTCCGCTCCCTGCAACTTCTGCCTCCCAGGTTCAAGGGATTCTCCTGCCTCAGCCTCCTGAGTAGCTGGAATTACAGGCGCATGCCACCACGCCGGGCTAATTTTTGTATTTTTAGTAGAGATGGGATTTCAACATGTTGGCCAGGCTGTTCTTGAACTCCTGACCTCAGGTGGTACACCAGCCCCGGCCTCCCACAGTGCCGGGATTACAAGTGTGAGCCACCACGCCCTGCCTAATAATTACTTAAAGGGCCCAAGCTTTCACTTTGCACTGAGCTCTGCAAATTACCAGGCCTGTCCTGACTGGAGGCAAGGGCTGAACCCATCTGGCAGTGGGGGAAAAGGGCCGAAGAGGAGGTGAGGAAATGCTTCATAGAAGGGCCCCCAGGGAGGAGATGAGTAGGGCAAACAACAGTCCAGGATGTGGCTGTGTGAGACTGTGAGGTGGGAGTGTGTCGTGTGTGCTGGTGTGTGCAGGTGTGTGAGGCTGTGAATATGGCCCACGCGAGTGCATGAGAGCAGGCAGTGTCTGCAGAGCGTGCAGGGGCATGTGTGAGGGCTTGTGAATATTTGTCTTTGTGAGTGTGTGTGTGTGACTTTAGTTCCCATATATGAGTGTGTGTGTGGTATGTGAGGGAGGTGGCGGCCAGGACAGGGAGAGTCACGGGGCCATTTAACAAATATTTATCGAGCACCTCCTCTGTGCCAGGCGCTGTGCGAGGTGCCGAGGTGAGTAAGCCCAGCACTTGCCCGGTGCCCGCAGCCCGGGAGGGAGAGGGCTGTGTAAACAGAGAGCTGCAGTGAGAGGGCAGACTGAAACCAGACTCCGCAGAAATGCAGCCCCTTCACCCACTTCCCCTAGGAGAAGCCAGATTTCCCAAGACTTGGTGGGACAGGTGGGGCTGTGGGAAAAGCGAGAACTGTCCCGGGAGGCCGACCCCAGCCCCTCCTCGGCACACCCAAACACCATGGGAGGGGTGACCTCCCTCTGACCTGCACAGCGACACACCCAACCCCACAGAAGCAGATAAGAGGTGACCAGCAGCTCCAGCAGGGCAGGATATAAACAGCCTTGCCCTGTGGCTTCCTCCCCGACCCCACCCCCGAGCCAGGACGCACCTGAGGGGACCCTGACCATGGGTGGGTGAGAGATGGGGCCCATCTCCTGCAAGGAGGAGTCCATTCAGAGGCCCCTGGACCGGTGAGAGTCGGGGTAAGAGTGCCTGGTGTCCGACAGAGAGGGCAGCACAGAGGCCAGCCCAGGGGTCTGTGCCAAGACTCTGCAGCATCCTGAGGGATGAAAGGGGAGAACACTGTTGGGGAGAAAGACGTCCCTCCCCAGAGCTGCCCTCTTCCAGGCTGTCCAGCACTGCCCTGCAGAGGCCACCTGCCCAGGCGGCCCCATCGAGCTGCGGCGTGGGGGCAGGCATGCTGCCAGCCGGTCCCGGCTCTCACTCAGCCCAGCCGGTGACCTCGGCCCGCCAATAGTCTTGTCAGTAAAACGGGGACGCCCAGTCTCCTCAGAGAGCTGTGGGGTGGATCAAATGAGATAATGGGATGAGGAAAGCGCCTCATAAACTGCAAATGGCAGGACAAAGTTCAGCGCAGTGGGCAGCACCTGCCCCAGCCCTCCAGGAGAGGATAAAGGGGCTGAGCGCCACATTCCCAGCCCTCCTCCCTGCTAGGATCTCCTTTAGGAGCTGAAGAGGCTGGGGGGTCAAGGGAGGCCGAACAAGCTGGCCTGGGCTCCAGAGGCTCCTCCCACACTTCTTGGCTAGGTGACTTCAGGCCACACTGGGCCACCTCTCTTAAGGGTGCAAGGACCCAAGATATTGTGGCGAGGGAAATTAGCCCCAAGTCTAATGTATAATTTTCAAGAAATGGGGTCATTTTTGGACTAAGTAGTTGTGAAACTTCCCCAGCTTCTGAGGCTAAATCTATGCCCTGCCCACACCGGCTTTGTCTAACTGGCTCACACTTCAGAAGGGAAATGTAAGTAATAGTCTTTTTCCAAAATGGCTCCAGGATTCCAGGCTCTCTCATGACCCCACTTTTCTCTCCAGCCAATTTCTCCACTCTCCCTTCCACCATTTCTTGCTCCTCCAGAGCAAGCCACATTTCCAGACATCCACACACAAGCTTTCGTTTCCCTAGGGTCCCTTCTTTACCCACATCACTTCAGCCAATAATCCGGTTGGTATTTCCAAGATGACAGAGCAGTATTTCAAACCCACGAATGGGATTTGAATGTGCTCTATGGAGTGTGAAGCCTCAGGCTCAAGGAACTTTCCACCTGGAAGGCATTCTTCATAAGTAACATCAATGAACTGTTCTCCTTAAAACCTAGACACATTATCACTGTGGAAACAGAATAACAGCTCTGGCATCTATTGAGGATAAAGCCCCTACACCAGGAAAGGCTCCCGGGAAGATTTTAAGACAGAATCAAGGCACACGTGGAACCTCTTTCCACACGTCAAATGGGAATACCGCGTCTCCTCTCTTCTTGGAGGAGGATTAAACAAGGCAGCGTGGGCCAGCACAGTGCCTGGCATGAGACTACACTGTCCCTGGGTGCAGTACTCACTACCTGGTCGACAGGATCATTCTCATCACACACTATACCCATGCAACAAACCTGTGTATGTACCTCCTAAATCTAAAGTAAAAGTTGCAATTATTAAAAAAGAGAGAAAGACTATGCTTTCACCAGATGTAACTCCTCTCATTCTTTCTCAACAAGTACTTATCTCCATTTTTTTCCCCCTTTACAAGATCCTAATTCTGATTTTGTCAGACTCAAAAACTGGGATTCATATGACAGATATACAGCTTACAGCCCATTTGGCTGAAATGTAAAAGCATCTGTCCCACAAGGCCAGCCATGCAATTCTAGACATCTTGAGAACATCAGGTCCAAACCCTAGCCTTACAAGAAGAATCAGTCCTAAAGAGGACAGACTTGGTCAAGGTCAAGGTCACCCGAGCAGTGTTGTGACATTAGGATGCTCCTGACCTCCACTTTCTGAGTTCATGTCCTTGCATGAAGTCTTGCAGGTGTTTTCCAGCAGCCTCACCTGCTTCCTTTGCTCGTCTCCCAGCCCCCAGCCCACCTGTCTGTAAGCCCAAACCTGCCACTCCTCTCTTCGTCAGCCTGTGCCCTCACCCTCGGCCTGGTAGACGCTCATCCTCCTCCCTTCCAACCTCTTGACCATATTCCATTCAAAGGCCCAAATTTCAGTACACAGGTAGCTAAGACAAAGGTTAGAAAAAGCCCAGAAGGCACTTTATTGGAGGTCTCTGCCTCCATTCACAGGAGAAAGGAGCCAGGATCCCCATCCTCAGGGTCCCGGCATCAGCCCACCAGAGGGCCTGGAACAGTCCAGCACTCTGTGGGAGAGGAGTGGGAAGGGAATGTTTTAGAAAAAATAGATCTCTATGTACATCTGACATATTTATAGCACATAAATTAGGGAGTGCTCTGACCCCTGCCTGTAGAGCCCAAGCACCAAGCAGGGAGGTGAACGCTAGTCCAGAAAGAAGGTGCTGGAGCCCCTCCTCAGTCTTCTCCATCTCGGCGCTCCCCTAGGGCCTCCCCAGGTCTCCCTGGCTCAGTCCAGGTGTCTGCAGGAGGAAGGTGCCGTCTCGTTTAGTCTGGGTTTGAGGAGGCATCAGATAAAAGGAGACACACTTGCAGCTATAGAGTCAGCTTCAAACCCCAGGGCTTGTAATTCCAAGAGGAGGCCGGGGAGGCGAGGCCACAGCCTCCAAGTCCCAGGACGACGGCAGACACTACACCAAAACTTCAGCTCCTCTCCACAGCTCAGCTGGGAGCATTCCCCAGCGGAGGGGCCATCTGGCCTGCCTGTCCTCCCAGGAGTGGTTGCAGGCCTCGAGTGGCCCATGAGTTTGGTCCCGGGTATAGTTCCGACCCTCAGTTCCGACTCTGGAGAACCTCTTCCTCCTTCCAGCCGCTGGAGTTTTTGCCAAACTTGTAGACGAGTCGACGGCCATCCACCCGTTCCAGGATCTCCCGTTTGTAGTAGTACCTGAGTGGGGAGAAGGATGGTCAGAGGTGCTTAGGCAGGAAACGGGCCCCAGACGGCCAGCCCTCCCACGTGGCCCGCATTACCCCCAGGTGACCCGTGCCCACGGGTCTCAGCCTGACTAACCTGAGCCTGACTCACACTTCCTGAACTCCTCTGTTCTTCCCACCTGTAAGCAGGAGCTGTCTGCTCTGTCCTTACACTGGCCTGTAACTGTGGCCAGGACGCATGGCTCTCTGCCCTTGCTTCTTTGTATCCTATGGCTATGACTTGGGTCTGATCATTAAATTATGTGATTTTTAAGGCCAGGCGACTGGGCGCGGAGGCTCATGCCTATAATCCCAGCACCTTGGAAGGCCACGGCGGGCGGATCACCTGAGGTGAGGAGTTTGAGACCAGCTTGGCCAACATGGTGAAACCCCATCTCTATTAAAAATACAAAATTAGCTGGGCATGGTGGCACATGCCTGTAGTCCTAGCTACTCAGGAGGCTGAGGCAGGAGAATCACTTGAACCCGGGAGGTGGAGGTAGTGGTAAGCTGAGATCGCACCACTGCAGCAACACCCTCTTTCAAAAAAAAAGAAAAAAGAAGAAAAGGCCAGGCACAGTGGCTCATGCCTGTAATCACAGCACTTTGGGAGGGCGATGCAGGACTCCTTTGAGACCAGGAGTTTGAGACTGGCCTGGCCAACATAGAGACCCTTGTCTCTATTTTAAAAAGAAAAAGAAAAAAAAGAAGAAAGTACATGATTTTAGGGCTGGACGGGAGCTGAAGATGACCTAGTCTCCCCCTGGCCATAGGAGGAAACTGAGGCCAGATAAAAGCAACTTAATCCTTCAACGAGGAGAAAGGCAGGCCCTGGGGTGGGCACAGCTCCTGCCCCCTCAAGTGCACTGTGTCTGCTGTCTGCCAGGCTAATACTTTCTCCGTGTTGTCATTTAATCCACAAAGTAGGCCAACCCTGCTTCTGTCCTCACTCCACAGACTGAAGCCTGCTGCATGAAGCTGAGGAGCAAGCAGAAAGAGGGAGATGGGCCCATAAGCGCCTGTCCCGTGTCCAGCCGCATCGTGAGGGTCCTGGCCAACAGCTCACCTCATGGCCCGGCTCAGCTTCTCATAGGTCATGTTGCTGTTCTTTTTCTTTTGGCCCCACAGTTGGGCCACAGCCTCGGAGCGCAGGAACTTGAAGACACCTTCGTGCCGATTCTCCCATTTCATGAGGCCCTCGTTGAGCTCCGGGTGGATGAGGATGTCCCGGATGAACTCCCACAGGTGGGTGCCTCTGGGCGCTGCAAGGCCAGCTTCCGTCAGTTTCCGTTCAGTGTCCGCTCTCACCCAAGGTCAGCCAGCCCCGCCCTCCCCGGTGCACGGCTGACTTGGCCACAGGCATGGAGCAGGCCCCTCCAGAGAACCTGCAGCGCCCTCTGTGAGGGGACTGTAGTGGCTGCCTTTCTCCTCAGCCCACCTAAGCACCCACCAGCAGCTTCCTCACATCACTGAGGGGTTGCGGAAGGCAGGCAGTGGCCAAGTGCAGAGAGAGCTGGGGTCAGTGGACGGGACACCTGGACTCTGGTGCCAGTCGCCTCCACAGGGACCCTATTTCCCCCTCCTCTCCAGGACCACCAAACCAGGCTCTGCAATCAGGTGGTGACCAATACCATAGAGCCCCAGCATGTGCACAGCCTTAACCAACGCCGTGTGGGAGACCAGAGAAAACGGGGAGGCATACCCACGATGCCCCGCAGTGCCCCCGGGAGCCGCTCAGCCTCAGCAGGGCAGACCCAGGCGCCCCCGCAGCTCACCGTGCTTGCTCTTCTTGCCCTCCAGACAGTCCCAGTACTCTTTGCTCAGCTTTCGGGGCCGGCCTCGTTTCCGCTTCCCGTGCTTGGGATCCCCCTTCTTGCAGTCAGGAAAGCCATCTGTGGGGACAGGGTGGAAGGTCAAGGAGGGCGAGGGGGACGTTAGGGGGAGCAGCCCCTCTACAGGAAAAGCCTGCAGGAAGAGCTGGGCCCTCTGGGCAGTGGTAAATGGGACGCCCTCATGGTGACCTCCCACGACTCACCACTGGAGAAGAGCTTGCCGTCAGTGGGATCCAGGTCCACGTCGCTTCCACCGGAGTCTGAGGAGTGGGAGCTCTGAGAAGTACCAGTCCCTGGGGGGTGTCGTCAGAGTGAGTCCCTTGCCAGCCCACCCTCTGCTGAACCAGGCTGCTGGCCCTCAGGACACCCTTCCCAGCCTGTTCCTGCTCCTGCCAGAGGGTCCGAGTACTGGTGCCAGGAGCCAGAGGGAACCAGGGACAATTGGCGGAAGGGAGGTTGTGCCCCAGAGAGGGCTCTCACCTGTGGTGGAGACGTCAGAGCTCCCAGGGGAGGGGGCTCCTGCGCCACAGCTGCCGGGGTGGTAGGGGCTGGCTTGCTGACCGTCGTCCAGCAGCTCCTGGGCGAAGGGGCTGCCCTGGTCTAGGAAAAGGAGGTGAGAACTCAGAGAGGGCTCAGGGGACTGGACTAGGACGGGTGAGGCTGCCCATGGGTCTGATGACCTGCTGCGATTTTTCTAGTTGAGGGAGGAAGAAGTCTGGGGAGGGAGTCATCTCTAGCACTCTGTGGAGGGGCAGGGATGGGACAAGACAGGCTGGGGAAGGAAGGAGAAAATGGGTTCTCACCAAAAGGGACCGGGTCTAGCGTCTCCTGGAAGGCCATGCCATCCTTCTCCAGCAGCTCAATGATCCAACTGAGCTCATCAGAAGAGCTGGAAGCTGACAAGGAAGGAAGGAAGGAAGCGTCACACTCCCCTCATCCCTCCCTCAAGGGCTCTTTCTGGCTATGCCTCTGGCCCAGAGCTCCGGGCTGCCCACAGCCACAGTGAACTCAACTCAGCTCAGCATATGGAGCCGCTCGCCCGCCTCCAGGGGCCTGGACTCACTGAGGTCTCGCAGCTGGGCATGGAGCTGGTCCCCTAGAGGCCCAAAGACCAGACGCAGCTCCTCAAGGGCACAGTTGCAGAGGGTGGCCCCGTCCATGTCACACCGTGAGAAGTCGATGGCGCTGGCATCGTACTTGTTCTTCTCCACTTGGTAGCTGATCCAGTCCAGAACCTGCGTCTTCGACCAGAACTGGGGCTGTTCCCCCGACCAGCTGGCCTTCTCTGCAAGAGCCAGGCATGGCAACAGGCTCAGCTCAGGCTACCCAGCAGACCTCACAGCCCCGTTCCTTTTTTTTTTTTTTTTTGGGATAGGGTCTCACTCTGTGGCCCAGGCTGGAGTGCAGTGGCACAATCTCAGCTCACTGCAACCTCCACCACCCAGGCTCAAGTGATTCTCCTGCCTCAGCCTCCCAAGTAGCTGGGACTACAGGCATGTGCCATCATGCCCAGCTAATTTTTGTATTTTTAGTAGAGACAGGGTTTCACCGTGTTGGCCAAGCTGGTCTCGAACTCCTGACCTCAAATGATCCAATCACCTGGGCCTCCCAAAGTACTGGGATTACAGGTGTGAACCATCACTCCCAACACACACAGCCCCATTCCTGGTGCACACTGAGGACTCCCACTTCAGCCCTCGAAGCTCTCCCTGGAGCAGGGGCAGGAGGTAGCATTCACAACACCCTAGTCCTGGTATCCGACACCTCCCTCTGCCTGTCACAGCCCCACAAACCCCAGCACCTCAATACTAAGTCTCAGCCGCTAGCCCTGGAATTCGCCTAGAGACCTCCTCCCCACCCATTCCCCCATCTGTCTAACAGGCCCTTAGATGGATCTGTCTCCCCCTCCATGCCCCATCCCACCCTGCTGAGACCCACCTGTACCCTCCAATGACATCTGGGGGTTGCTCAGGGTCAGCACCAAGTCATCGGCCCCAAAGGTGGCAGCAGAGGGAACAGAGGCCAGGGTGGAGTCGTCCGAGCTGTACATAGCACTGAAGTAGTTGCTGAAAATGTTGCTAATCTCACAGGTTGCAGCCATGAGGCTACCTGTGGGTAGGGGGAGACGGGATGAGGTTGGTGAGGGGACGAGGGTCCTCTCCTTACACTCCCAGCTACTCTGCTCTGCCCAACCCTGGGCAAGAGTATCCCCAAGGGGCAGGAAGATCAGTAACTCTGCGGACACTCTCTCTTCAAGAAGGGCTCCAAGATCCCAGACCAGGGCAGGACGGCAGGAGCCTGCTGCTGGGCTTCCTGCTTCTGCAGAGCTCTGGGGCCCTGGAGACAGGCTGGCGGCGTCATGGCCATTCCGCCCTCCCAGAGACAATCTCCTTCTGTTCCTCAACCCTCAGGACACATTCGCTCCTGCTCTGAGATCCTAGACTGGAGTGCGCAGGTTCAGAATCGCAAATCCTCTGAACCCCTCTGCAGTTTCCCAAGAGCTGGGCAAGGGAATGACAGGCAGGGAATCCTACCGGAGTGGCGGAGTCCAGCTGTGGCAGGCAGGCCGGCAGGCAGGCTTACGCTGCAGGTGGGAGAGAAATCCAGTTCCGCCAGGTAGCGCTGAGATGTATGGCCGCTGCGCTCCCCTACCCAGCTCTAAATAGAGCCCGGAGGGAGCTCCTCCCTGAGCTCGGGCCTTTATAGTTCGTCCCCTTCAGTAACCTGAGCTGGTGGCTCATTGGACGGAGGGGATTTCCTGGCCTTTAGACTGGGCTCCTGGCCCCAGGTGATTTGCATATTCAGTGCCACTTGGCCCGGATCTTAGCAGGCGGTGCTGGGAAATCAGGCCCGGCTGGTTTAATGATTGTCAGAGTCTGTCATCCCGCACCCTCTGGGGTTGGGCACAGGGCACTGGCCTGGGCAGGTGGCGGGAACGTTGCTGGGGTGGGCATCTGTGCTTTTGGCTGCCCTGTGGCCCAGGAAATTCTTCCCAGGGGCCAGGCTAGAGAGGGACCAGGCAGGGGGAGGGCAAGTGAGGGAAGAACATGAACCCCTGTCTGACCTGGGTAAGAAAGCTGCTGGCCCCTAAATTCCAGAGGTTCGGTGACTAAGAGGCCTAGTAGGGAGAGGAGTGACTGGGTTTGGGGATTATTCCCAGAACACCCAGCACTCTGGCCAGGACCTGGGAGACGCTCCAGGCTCAAGGCTGGGCAATACCCATGGATTAATTGGTGGTGGCCGGGCGTGCCAGCCTAGCCTTGGCCCCGGCTCCCCACCAAAGAGCTCCTTCTCCAGCACCCACTCCATTGGCAAGGTCTTCACTCCCGTCAACTGCCTGGACTCCATCTGAGCATCAGGGTTGCTGCAATCATTCCTGAAGGACCCAGCTTTGCTTGAAAGTTCTTCCCTCAGCGCCTGCTGAAGCTCTCCCCACCGGAGTTGCCAGAATCCACATGGATAAATTCGTCCCTGCTCTCCAGACTTCATCTAATCTGTTTCACTTGGCCCGTTTTCCAGTACCTTCTGCTGCCCTCTAGCGGTCAGAAGCCTGACTACCTGGGTCATGTCATTCAAAGACGGAACACAGAGTATAAATGTATTTACCAAGCACATTTCAGCATATTCTCTCATTTAATTCTCACACCGAAAAAGCCCTGTAAGGAATGCATGGTTATTCCCATTTTATAAACAAGAAAGTTGCATCGTGGAGGGTTGAATGGCTTGCCCAGGCTACACAGAGTTGGCGAAGGGGTGACGCTGAGAGTCACATGCAGGTATCCAAGTGCCTTGTGCATGAAACCCTCGCTCTTTCCCTGCACAGGACCCAATGTCTTCGGGCTTCACAGTCTTCCCACCCAGCTCCATGGCCAGAGCCCTTGCCTTCCCTGTGGGCAAAGCCCCCCCCGCAACGTCTGTGGCTGTCTCTATGGACTCAGCCCGAAACACAATGGACAGTGTCCTATAGAGCCTCCTTGAGACCCTGAATGGGGTAATACAGGATGGCAGAGGCAGGGGACTTGTAGCCAGTGTCTGTAATTGTGTGATCTTGGATGAGACCCTTGGAGTCTGCACTTGTTTCCCACTCTGTAAAAAATGAAGTTGTCTGAATTTAATAATCCATAAGATCTCTTCCAGATCTAGTTTTTTTTTTGGAAACAGAGTCTCACTCTGTCACCCTGGCTGGAGTGCAGTGGCGTGATCTTGGCTCACTGCAACCTCTGCCTCCCAGGTACAGATTCCCAGCTAATTTCAGATCTAGTTTTTTACGTATCTAAAATGTAGGATCCAGTGGCTCACACTTGTAATTCCAGCACTTTGGGAGGCCGAGGAGGGTGGATCGCGAGATCAGGAATTGAGGCCATCCTGGACAACATGGTGAAACCCCATCTCTACCAAAAATACAAAAATTTTAGCTGGGCATAGCGGCGTGTGCCTGTAATCTCAGCTACTCTGGAGGCTGAGGCAGGAGAATCACTTGAACCCAGGAGACGGTGGTTGCAGTGAGCCAAGATTGCGCTACTGAACTCCAGCCTGGCAACAGAGTCAGACTCTGTCTCAAAAAAAAAAGGTAGAATCTGTGTGACCCACCTCCATTAATGCCACAACTTGGGGAGTTCCTGGCCACCCTCAGCCAGGGTGGGTGAAATGGTTACTCAAACAAAAGGTGACTCCACCTCCAGAGATACTCCTGTCGTTAACTCTATAGCCGGAGGACTAAGAAAGTCATGGCCAGAGAACCTGCTTCTTGCCTTCCTCCTCTCTGAAGCTCCTGGGTGCCTAGGAGAGAGTTAAAGTCAAGGATCCCCCCCATCCCCGGGCCAGTGCAGGCAGGTGAGCCTGGGGCTCAATAGGATTTTCCCCAGCCCTTCAGGGGGCCTCCCCCAGGGAGCCTGAGGCAGACACATCCTCCACCCAGGCCCTCCCCCAGGAATGTGGAAGAACCGGCTTCTAGCCCCGGGGCTGCTCACGTGCTCCCTGCCCTGAAGAGCACCTGGCTGGGGCTCCCGGGGATGTCGGGGTGAAGAGGAGGACGTACGAGAAAAATGAGAGGGCTGTCAGCTCCCTCGCCTTGTTGGGGCTTCCTCACGGGTGACAGGGAGCTGAGATAAGGAATCCCTGTTGGCCAGCACCTTGAGATAAGTGGGAAATACTTGGATTTGAGGTCAGTGCCTTGGAGGCATGGGATGCAGGTGGGGACAAGGTTCGGGGATAGTGGTCTAGGGAGCTATGGAGCAGGACGCCAGGGCCTTCCCAGTATTCTGAGGTGGCAGGAACAGCCCGATGGCTCCCTCTCTCCCTACAGAGCTTGCGCACGTGGCAGCACAGCCTCATCTTTGGGATGGAAGGATGTCCTGTAAAAGGACAGGCACATCCAGTAGGCCTGTCGGGTACCAAAGTGGCGAATGAGGCAGGCTTCACAGCTCAGGATACCCATGCTAAGAAATGGGAGGCCCCACAAAGTTAGTGGAGTCACGAAACGGCTGTACAAGGGCTTCCAGCCTTGGCTTCCGATGACCCTTCTTGATTACTGGGCCTATTGGTGCTACAGGTTTTGTAGAGCAAAGAAACATAGCTGCTGATAAGCTAGGTAACATGTTGGGGAGAGGGGGAGGCAACTGGATAGCCCGAAAATAGTCCTTGCCGGTTAACGTACTGCCAGGAACAGTCCTGAAAGAGCCGCAGAAGCAGTTTGCTATCAAAACGCCAGTGCCTGGAGTAGCTCTTCCGAACCCAGGCCTCCAGATCCCTCTCCTGTGACCCACGTCACCGTCTCTGAGGGTGGAGCTGAGTGTGCCACGGGGCATAGGGTTCTCCAGTCCACCACTTGGTCACCACTAACGCCTTGCTCTTGCTGAGTGAAAGCAAATCGACAGTTCCCAACGCTCGTGCAGAGGGAGGAAGCCTGTTTGATGACCTAAAGCTGAGGACAGAGCCGAGCTGTGAACAGGCTGGTTCAGGGTTGCCTTGTATTGAAGAAAGGCAACTGAAACACACTAAATATTTCTTCCAACCCTCCCCTCATCCCACTCCCAAACCCAGATTGCTAACTGCTTAGGGCCCATGTTGAGGCCAGGAAATCAGAATTTAGTGCTAAGTTCTAAAAGACTTTACTGATTACCACACCATTCACAATCATCTAGGACCAAAGACAGGTGAGGCCCAGTGAAACCCTGGGGATGGAGAGAAAGGTAGAGAAAAAGTCCTAAAACACTTTTTTTATTTTTGAAATAGGGTCTCACTCTGTCACTCAGGCTGGAGTTCAGTGGCACAATCAGGACCCACTGCAAACTTGACCTCTTGGGCTCAAGTGATCTTGCTGCCTCAGCCTCCTGAGCAGCTGAAACCACAGGCATGCACCACCACGCGCAGCTGTTTTTTTTTTTTTTTTTTTG
>NW_016107572.1:3127033-3152718 GCF_001604975.1 Cebus imitator | reverse complement strand
CCAAAGTATGAGAACTAATGATGTAAACATAAAGCCTGAACTTTTTTTTTTTTTCCTGTAGAGATGAGGTCTTGCTATGTTGGCCAGGCTGGTCTCAAAACTCCTGGGCTCAAGCGATCCTCTCGCCTTGACCTCCCAAAGTGCTGGGATTACAGGCATCAGCCACTGCGCCTCTGTAGGGTCCAGCCCTACAGAGTTCTGTGAGCCCCTCCCGGCTGGTGCAGAGACGAGATATTGTAGAAATAAAAGGCACAAGACACACAGAAAAGAGAATTTGGGCCTAGAGGTGCACTGCTACCCAAATTGCAGGAGACCAGCAGTGGCCCCGAGTGCCGGAGGCTCTCACTTTTATTGAGTTGCATATCTGGGGGCAGGGTGGGTAGGGCATGGTCTTGGTCCAAGACTGGGGGCAGGGCAGACAGGGCGTGGCAGTGATAGTGTCAAGTACGTCACGTGTCATTCAGGTTGGGGCTCGGCTATTTCTGGCACCCGAAGTGAGGTAAGGAGCATAATGTATCAGTACTTTTTCTAAACTTATCAAGAAAGAACTACAACATTCAGATTTATATTACTATTACTGATTATCTTTTCTAAGAAAAAAGGAACCAGGTGCAGAAGCAGAACATGAGAGTGGACATGGAACGTGAGTCCTGAAGCACAGCATCACGTAGAGAAATAAGCCCATGATGTCTGTGGGCCTCTCTGACAGCCGTCAGGCCTCACCGCAAGAGCTTGGAGAAGCGGAGTTTTCTCCTAACTCCTCCGGGGAAGGAGACGTCTCAGCTATTTTGGACATCTCCTTCCCTAGCTGGCTAAACAGCGGGCACTTTCACAGTGCTGCCGCACAGCCAAGGTGCCCTCCAGCAGCCCTTACACGGGCGTGACGGAGGGCTTAGAGCATCCTGCCTTAGTGTCATTCACTTCACAATGTTACCCCAGGTTCACCTTCCGACCTGAGAGGCATTAGTAAAAGAATTAAGACCACATATGAATAACTAATAACTACTACGCTTGTATTTCTAGTTACTTTCTTCTTTATTATTTATATGAAAATAGGCGGAGACTTTTTCCTCCTGCCTCGGTGCTTATGGGATCTTCCCCCTACATGCCTGGCCCATTTGTTTTTTTCAGTGATGGAAAATAGGAATGCTGCTGCAGATAGAGAATTCAGCTGCTTCATGGAGAACTGAAATGCTATTCCTTTTTCATTTTCCTGCACCAGCTGTGCCATTTTGCCATATATTTTTTTCATATGCATGTGTGGGACACCTACCTCCTTCACCCTGTCTGTTCCCTGAGGACAGGGAAACACTGTCATTCTCTGGGCCTCCCCCAGAGACCTTTCCTGAACAAACACAGTGAGGACTCCTGGTGAAAGAAATTTAACAGTCACTTAATCCGTAACCCTTACTTTTTGCTTGAAAACTTTATTAAAATAAGGATTAAACCTGAAAAAAAAGAGCGATGAGAATGCTAGCCCTTTGCATAAAATCAGCAAGAAAAAGGAAACAGGGAGAGAAAGAGAGGAAAGGAAGGGAGGAAGGGAGGGAGGGAGGGAGGGAAGGGAGGAGGGGCAGGAGGAAGGGCGGGGATATCAGTCCTCTTCACTTCTCCCTGGAGACTTAGAAGGGGAGGAGAAGACCCCCTGCCCTCAGTGCCTGCAGCCTGTAGCGGGGAGAGCTGTGGGCAGGTTCTCTGTCTCCAGGCTCAGTGGCCTAGAGAAGTAAGTTCCCACCAGAGCAGAGGCCCAAGAGTCACAGATACCTAAGCCTACTGTGAACAGATTATCCCAAAGGAATATGAACTCCAGAAAGTTGATCAGGGAACTGGCATTTGGGAACAAACAATTAATCTGGAAGCCTAGAGAGCCTGAAGAGGCAGGGCCATGCACACGAGCTTCTAACTGCCCTTGGGTGCCACGATCTGCCGGACATAGTTGACAACATTGCTGTGGAGCTGGGAGGCGGTGGATGCGAAGGTCTCCTTGGCGAGGGTCTGGGCCACCTCACTGCCACCCATCATTGCGTGGTACAGCGGAAGTGTGTACTTCTGCTTCCCCTGCAAGAAACACACGTGCCTAAGCAGCTTGCCGGTGGGTGTGTCCAGCCCTCCTGCCCAGTCCCAGTCTAATAGCAGCCATGGCTAGGTGCTAAAACGGATGTGGATTCACAGCTGGAATGAGGAGTTTTCCATCAGAAGTGCTCTAATTCAGGCATCTTGGGGGCCAAAGACCCATGGAGATGGATCTCAGTATGCATCCCAATTCATGCTAACAAGGGGATGTCTACACTCAACAAAAACGAATGAGGTGGGTTGACACAATGGGACTCCAGACTTTTGGAAAGGCGTAGGCGGTGAGCCACCAAGTGAACAGCAGGTATCGATGGCTGCAGCACATAAGGCTCGTGGCTGCAGATGGTCCAGTCAAACAAAGGAAAACCCGCAGGTCAAATTCACGCAAATGTAAGACAGCGACATCACAAGTTCCTAAAATCTGGAGCCTTGAGGAAGCTGTCAGAGGGCTCAGAATATCCCCAAACAGGCACGCAGCCCTGACTCCCTGCAGATCAGTGAATCTGAGCATTGCTTCCTATGCAGCCCAACCCCCTCCCTGCTCCGGAATCTGATGACATTCAGTTCACCCTGAGAGCCCTGGGCCCTTCCCCAACAGGGCAACTTTCACATGGCGATGGAGGGTCTGGTTGGGGTCCCAACCGTACCCAAGTCACAGGGCAGAGGGGACCTACCCTCCCAGCCTTCGCTCCTCTTGCTCATCCCCTGGCCCCTTTCCCTCTTAAGTTTCCCACAAGATGCCGTCACCCTCTTTCCCACCTGTGGGCTGGCTCTGAGCAGCTTTTTCCCCTGGGGTCTCACCAGCTAAACTGCAAAAAGCTCTGCAAGCCTGCAGGCCTCCTCTTGTCTCTAGAGCAATGCCTCCAAAGCCACACTAGTAAAGAGGCTGAGGGGTAGGGTCCTCGGGTCACTGCCCCTCCCTCGGTGCCTCAGATGAGCCCTCGATGAGCACTGCCCACGTGACTTGTGCACGTGTGGCTGAGTGGGTCCCGGGGTGCTTGCGGGAGCAGCTAGGCAGGGGTCTCCCACCTGGTCCTGCAGGAACTCCTTCACTTTCCAGAAATCTTCCTGGTGGTCGTTCTTAAGGACGATTTGGCCCCATCGTAGCCGCAGCTCTGCATTCTGGGCATTTGAGATATTTGGGTATGTCTCTCCAAGTTTCTTCACATTCCCTAGAGAAGAGAAAGAAATGGTTTGTGGCTGGGCATGGTGGCTCATGCCTGTAACCCCAGCACTTCAGGAGGCTGAGGGGGGTGGATCACTTGAGGTCAGGACTGTGAGACCAGCCTGGCCAACATAGCAAAACCCCGTCTCTACTAAAAATACCAAAAAAAAAAAAAATCGGCCCGGTGTAGTGGTGCATGCCTGTAAATCCGGCTACTTGGAGGCTGAGGCGCTAGAATCAAGAATCACTTGAACTCAGAAGGGGGAGTTTGCAGTGAGTCAATAGCACCACTGCACTCCAGCCTGGTCCACAGAGCGAGATTAAAGCAGACATATTTCCCCAAAATATCCCATCCCACATTTCCTCCCACCACTCACCTGCTAAAAGTCATCTTGGCTCTAACTTTTTCACCCACTGGTGAATTTTTTTTTTTTTTTTTTTGAGACAGAGTTTCGCTCTTGTTACCCAGGCTGGAGTGCAATGGCGCGATCTCGGCTCACCGCAACCTCCGCCTCCTGGGTTCAGGCAATTCTCCTGCCTCAGCCTCCTGAGTAGCTGGGATTACAGGCACGCACCACCATGCCCAGCTAATTTTTGGTATTTTTAGTAGAGACGGGGTTTCACCATGTTGACCAGGATGGTCTCGATCTCTTGACCTCATGATCCACCCGCCTCGGCCTCCCAAAGTGCTGGGATTACAGGCGTGAGCCACCGCGCCCGGCCCCACTGGTGAATATTATTTTGACTGAGCGGACACAAAGCATTAGTGGTTGAGAGCTTTGGATGACTGGGTTCTACGTGACCTGTTTGTACCTCGAGTTCATTCTCTGTTATCTGGCCGTTAACATCACAGCACCTACTTTCCAGAGGAGTTGTGAGAATTAAATGACTTAATAGACACGAAGGGCTTACAGGAGTCGCCTGCAGAAGCTTCAGACTTGAGGAGTGCCAGGCTTTACTACTTTGCCCTTGTGGTGCTTGTAAGTAGAACCTATAACCTCCAGATGGCACATTCTTTGTGGAGTTCCACCCTCCCTACTGTATATGGCAGTCCCCTAGGGGCAAGCATCATTACGTTTTGTCTTTTTTTTTTTTTTTTAGACAGAGTCTCACTCTGTCACCCAGGCTGGAGTGCAGCAGAGTGATCTTGGCTCATTGCAACCTCTGCCTCCCAGATTCAAGCGAGTCTCTTGCCTCAGCCTCCCGAGTAGCAGAGACTACAGATGTGCACCACCACACCTGGCTAATTTTTGTATTTTTAGTAGAGGTGGGGTTTCATCATGTTGGCCAGGCTGGTCTTGAACTCCTGACCTCATGATCTGCACACCTCCGCCTCCCAAAGTGCTGGGATTACAGGCATGAGCCGCTGTGCCCAGCCAGGACACTACTTTTTATAAGTCTCCCTCTAGCCCCTGACATAAAGCTCTGCACACAAGGATTCTTGGTTTACCATTTTTTCTTACCAGGAGGGAGAGGGGATTTCTGGAGGATCTTATCCAGGAAGTAGACCAGCTGGTAGGTCTTCCAGGGAGAGATGGCCACAGCTTCAATAGCCTTCATGTCCAGCTCCTCCGCTGCCCACAGCTGGGCTAGCTCTTCAGCAGGTTTCATGAGTGAGTCCCCAGGAGAGAGATCAGGGAGGTAAGGGGGCCAGCCAGGGGTATTCAGCCATCGATCAAACTCAAAACCTGTTTGGCAGAAGGAGAGAAGATACTATCAGAATTCTCTGGCCAGGTTATGGTCAACTGGTTCAGGCCACTCCCAGAGGCCTCAAGTTTCTCCCCTCTCCATCCCAAACTCTTTCCCCAGCATTTAACATTACTTTCCCATATAACCACTTGCTCCCATAGGGTCCTAGTTATCCTAGAGATTGTGCGGTTTCTACAGTGTAAGTGCTTTTTGAGGGGGGAAAAAAAGTGCTTTTTGCTCCAAATTAGCACTGTGTTGTCAGAGCCAAGTTGATGGATGCTATATTCAAGTGCACATTCTCTCTTTTTTTTCTGAGAAAGTGTCTCACTCTGTCGCCAGGTGTCAGGCTAGAATGCAGTGGCGGGATCTTGGCTCACTGCAACCTCCACCTCCTGGGTTGAAGCAATTCTCCTGCCTCAGCCTCCTGAGTAGCTGAGACTGTAGGCACGTGCCACCACGCCCAGCTAATTTTTGTATGTTTAGTAGAGATGCGGTTTCACCATGTTGGCCAGGATGGTCTCAATCTCTTGACCCTGTGATCCACCCACCTCAGCCTCTCAAAATGCTGGGATTACAGTTTTTGTTTTTTTAATTATTATTTTTTAAAAGACAGGGTTTCACCATGTTGGCCAGGCTGCTCTCGAACTCCTGACCTTATGATCTGCCCGCCTCAGCCTCCCAAAGTGCTGGGATTATAGGCGTGAGCCACCGTGCCTGGCTCAAGTGCACATTCTCTTACCGATCACCAGAACCACACTGTTATGTAAGCACCGGGGTTCTAGGACCAGACTGCCTGGGTTCCTATCCCAGCTCTGCCATTAACCAGCTGGGAGGCCACAGGTGTGTTACCTTATCTCTCTGCACCTCAGTTTTATCTATAAGGTGGGGGTGATAGGGCCTGCCTCAGTGACAGTTGTAAGGATTACATGAGCAAATAAACATTAAAAGCTTAGCAGACCACCTGATGAATAGTAAGTACTCTGGAATTATTATTTTTGAGACAGTCTCGCCCTGTTGCCCAGGCTGGAGCGCAATGGCGTGATCTCAGCTCACTGCAACCTCCACCTCTCTGGTTCACATGATTGTTCTGCCTCAGCCTCCCGAGTTGCTGGGATTACTGGCGCCCGCCACTACGCCCAGCTCATTTTTTTATTTTTAGTAGAGACTGGGTTTCACCATGTTGGTTGGCCAGGCTGGTCTCAAACTCCTGATCTCGTGATCCACCCGCCTCGGCCTCCCAAAGTGCAGGCGTGAGCCAAAGCGCCAGGCTGTATTCTGGAATTATTCACTACCATTAGCTTCAGAGTCTCATAATGTTGAAATGCAAGCCTCTGACTAAAGAGTAGGTGCTACTAAGGCCTCACCATTCCCCCGTCAGAGGACATGGACTTCACCAAACCAACAACAGAGTGACTCAGGGTTCAGTTCACAGCAAGAAGTGGGGGTATGTCTAACGGACTGTGTCATCCATGACAGGACATCTTTCGTCCTTTCTTTGGAAGCGGTACATCCCAGGCAGAAATCAGGACAGCCACCGGGGCTGCCTTCACTCAGAAGGCCGTAGGAGGGACTGCTGCCACCGCTCCTGCCACGTGAGTTTTGGCTTGGGGCAGTGGCGTGGCAACGGCAGCTCTCCGGGCAAGTTCAGGGTCTATGTGTGTCCAGGTGGGAGGAAAACCAGAGGAGAGAGTAAGGAAACTGACTGGGAGAAAATGAAGCAGCGAGGAGTCAAAATAAGTCATTTTTGTGAAATAAATCCCAGAATTCTGGGTTTGCTCCCCAACGTACCCCTACCTGGCTGACACTGCTCCACTGTTTTCCCATCCACCACCATCTTTCCAAGTGTAAATTAGATATTCTCCACTATTTTAAAGAAGCCTGTGGGCCAGTTTCTCTACTTACCTGGAATGATATCCACTCTTTTTTTCTTAAGCTCAGGGAAATACTCCAAGTAGAAGTCCAGAAAATCATCGGCTAAGATGCTTTGGAATTTGAATTCATGGACATAGGCCTGTGAGGAGGGAAGACTCTTCAGACCCTCTCTGGCCATGTGGGGAGTGGAGTCCCTGTGTCCTGGGTCCTCCTCCAACCCCTTACCTCTTTCGCCCCCTGCCTCTACCCTTGCTCTGGCCCAGTGGCTTTATCCGTTCCTCTTCCTTCTCCCCTCATGTGACTGTACCTTGAGAAAATTGTCAAACTGATCCTGATCACCCACCAAGTGGGCCAGGTATGAGACAAAGCAGAAACCTTTCTCATAGGGAGTCTCATTATAGGTGTCGTCCGGGTCAACACCTGGCAGAGGAGAAAGCAGACAAGACTTGAGCTTTTGTAGCCTGTCACCCTTAACGTTCTTCTCCAGCTCCAGTCAAAGACTAGCAATGGAAGAGATCAGAATTCAGCTTCCCCAGCAACAAGGCCAAGAAGGTGTCCAGATCCTGGCCCCTCTCAAGGCCAAGATCTCTCTCTCCACATCTTGGCCTCTCTCAAGGTACTTCCAAGGAGATCTCAGAAGGGCATTCACTGTGGATCTAATACGAGGACAAAGAAACCAGCCTTCTGGAGGAACGGCCACATTTCCTTAGTCCCAGGATATGTTTTGTGTGGGCAGCTTCCATCAACTCTTCCCACTGAGCACCAGGCTATGTCACTTCCAGCCCTACTGGTCACCACCTAAACACTCAAACCTCCCCTGCCAGATCAATTGTGGGTTTTTTTGTTGTTGTTTTTTTGAGACAGAGTCTCGCCCTGTCACCCAGGCTGGAATGCAGTGGCATGATCTCGGCTCACTGCAACCTCTGCCTCCTGGGTTAAAGCGATTCTCCTGCCTTAGCCTCTCCAGTAGCTGGGATTACAGGCGCACGCCACCACACCCAGCTAATTTGTGTAGTTTAAGTAGAGACGGGTTTCACCATGTTGGTGGCTAGGCTGGTCTCAAACCATGATCCGCCCACCGCAGCCTCCCAAAGTGCTGGGATTACAGGCGTGAGCCACCGTGCCCAGCCAATGTGTTATCTTTACAACTGTTCCGGGCTAAAACTAATTACCAGTCTCCAAGAAATTCATCTGCACACTTAACGATATCAAGGAACATGAGCTTCAATTGCATAAAAAGGTTTCAGATTCATCACACATGGAATAAAGGAAAATGTTAGGAAGTAAAAAGCTCTGAACTTGGAGAGAGGACCTGGATCTCAGCTGCAGTCATGCCCTGGTTAGATACATGACCTGGGCAAGACACTTAATTTGTCTGATACTCAGACCCGTCCTCTGCAAAATAAGGGTAATGCTTTTACTCTACAAAATCCACAAGTCTGCCCTGATGGCAATGAAGGAATGGGAAAAGGCCTGGTAAAATGATATGGACTTGTACAAATGCAAAGCAATGGTAAAGTCATCACGAACCACAGAGAACTGGACAGAACTCCTATCTGGCTGCAATGGCTTGGGTTCAGTCAGCCTAGTGACCAGAGAATTGGCTAGAAAGAGCTCTGGAGCACTCCTCCCTCTGAAGAAAGTATTCTAAATGTGCACTGATCAACATGAAGCTCAAATTAACTTGGGGCTCCAAGCTCAATTGAGGGGAGTGGGTGTCAGACAGAGGAGCCTCCTGGACCTGGTTCAATCTTCACACGGAGCTTGTTGAGTGGGTTTTCCTCTCCAGTGATGTCCATGTGCTGACGCAGCAAAGCCCGCCCCGTTGCAGCCTCCAAGCAGGTGTATGCAGCGCCTGGTACAAAATCAAACATAAGCTCCAGGAAAGTCTGTCACCACATCCAAGTGTATTTTCCTGTGCTGCCTCCTTGTGGCCTCAAGAAGAACAGTGACAGATACCTGAAGCTTAATAATATTACCCTCCTGGGGACCCAGGGCAAATAGGGACAGTTACAGAAAGCCTGACTTAGTCCCTAGCTCCCTGTTGCTCTGGGTTACAAAGGACTTGGTTAACTCAGGCTGTTGGCCTCTCTTCTAAGTGAGGACTGGGGGAATCACACCTTTCTAACAGTTACCTTTGCTTATCAAAGTACTATATTTTTATCTTATTTTATTATTTTTTGAGACAGTCTCTCACTCTGTCACCCAGGCTGGAGTGCAATGGCACGATCTCAGCTCACTGCAACCCCCGCCTCCTCCTAGGTTCAAGAGATTCTCCTGCCTCAGCCTCCCAAGTACTTGGGATTACAGGTGTGCACCACCACGTCTGGCTAATTTTTTGTATTTTCGGTAGAGAGCGGGCTTCACCATGTTGGCCAGGCTGGTCTGAAACTCCTGACCTCAGGTAATCTGCCTGCCTCAGCTTCCCAGGGTGCTGGGATTACAGGTGTGAGCCAACATGCTCAGCCTTATTTTTAGATAATGATTTAATCTTCTTCTTCTTTGTTTTTTTGAGACAGAGTCTTGCTCTGTTGCCCAGGCTGGAGTGCAGTGGCATGATCTCAGCTCACTGCAACCTCCGCCTCCCCAACTAAGCAATTCTCCTATCTCAGCTTCCTGAGTAGCTGGGACTAGAGGTGCACACCACGATGCCTGCCTAATTTTTGTATTTTAAGTAGAGACAGGGTTTTACCATATTGGTCAGGCTGGTCTCGAACTCCTGACCTCAGGTGATCCACCTGCGTCAGCCTCCCAAAATGCTAAGATTACAGGAGTGAGCCACTGCCCCCAGCAATGATTTGATCTTCTATGAAAGTCAGAATTATTTTCATGACTGTTTCTGTCAAACAAAAGAAATTATCACCCCCCAATTTTTAAGGATCTCTGTCTTCCTCTGCATTAAAAACAATGACTGAGAGAAGAGTGAAGTGGAGGGGGACAGGGTTTTGAACCAGCCAGCTCTGCCCCTTCCTAGATGTTCTGACTCTGAGCAAGTGACTCAGCCTCTCTGAGCCTCAGTTTCTTCAACTGTACAACAGGATAAAAATATTTGCTTGGGCCGGGCATGGTGGCTCACGTCAGTAATCCCTGTACTTTGGGAGGCCGAGGCAGGTGGATCATGAGGTCAAGAGATCGAGACCATCCTGGCCAACATGGTGAAAACCTGTCTCTACTAAAAATACCAAAATTAGCTGGGCGTGGTGGTGCACATCTGTAGTCCCTGGTACTTGGTAGGCTGAGACAGGGGAAATCGCTTGAACCCGGGAGGCAGAGACTGCAGTGAGCCGAGACAGCACCACTGCACTCCAGCCTGGCGGCGACAGAGCGAGACTCCTAAAAAAATTAAAAAAATTGTTTGCAGGATTCCCAACGGCTGATTAAGATTTTCACAAACAGCTCTTGCTATATATATTCTGAATGAAAGTATAGATTTGTACAAACTTTCTGGAAAGCCATGGACAATATGTACTAAAAAGACGAAGTAATTTAAAATGTTCAGGGCCAGGCACAGAGCCTCTCACCTGTTGTCTCAGCACTTTGAGACTTTAGGCAGGCAGGTCACTTAAGGCCAGGAGTTCGGGACCAGACTGGCTAACATAGCAAAATCCTGCCTCTACTAAAAATGCAAAAATTAGCCAGATGCGATGGTGCACACCTGTAATCCCAGCTACAAGGGGTGGGATGCAGGGGAGCTGAGGCAGGAGACTTGCTCGAGCTGAGATAACACTGCATTCCAGCCTGGGCAACAGAATGAGACTCTGTCTCAAAAAAAAAAAGTTCAGATCCAGAAATTATGTTTCTAAGAATTTAACCTTATTGAAATAATCTGATATAAACAGACATCTATATGTAAAGAAGTTTACCAATATATTTCAATGGAAAATTGTAAACAACCAGTAAATTATGAAACATCCATATATGCAGCTATGGAAGAAAATCTAATGACCTGGGGAAATGTTTTAAAAACATCAGTTATGGTTTGACCATTCATACACACAGAAACATGTTGGAAAGAATACCCTACTGCCTCGTCTCTTCACTCCCACTTGTGTTCTGAAATCCCGTAAGGAGATCACACTGGCTCCACAGGTTGAGAAGGGGAAGCAGAGCCCGTAGGAGAGAGGAGGGCACTTTACCAAAGAGGATGGTGGAGATCCTCCTCTGGGCGTACATGGTGAAACCTTCATTGAGCCAGAATTCACCCCAGTTGGCATTGGTGACCAGGTTCCCAAACCAACTGTGGGAGATCTCGTGGATGATGACATCTGCCAAGGAGCGGTCCCCAGCTAGCAGGCAGGGGGTGACGAAGGTCAGACAAGGGTTCTCCATTCCTCCAAATGGAAAGGACGGTGGCATGAAGAGCAAGTCATACCTGCCAAGAAGCAGGGAGGTCACCGAGAGGCCCGGGCTTCCCGGATCAGATCCTACCTCACTTCCCTGACCAATGGCTTTCCAGCCTATTTCCAAGCCCTAAGACATGCAGTCGCTAAACAGGCAGAGGACAATCTCGGGCCCAGTGTGGAAAATACAGCCCAGGCTTCTCAGCGCTTCTCCCATGTGGCTGCCCTGCCTTGCTGGGACTTCCCTCGTCCAGGTGGCGTCTGCTCTCCCAGAGCTCACTCTCCAGGCACTTGTTTCCCGCTCTCCTTCCAAGCAGGTGTGGAGGTGGTAAGTATATTATCAGCTCCGTCACATGGAGTTCCCTGGAGGCCAACCTGGTGTCATCAAGGCCAACATGGAGCCTTTTATCTAAGAAGACTAAAGTCTGAAGATGTCAAAGTTAAAAATGGAGCGTGGGGAAACTTCCAGCAATGGGAAAACACAGGTCAGCAACGGCCCTTGACAGTGCTGCCCCACCTCAAACTTGGCAACTGCAGGGCACATTCTGATCACCTCAAGAACCTCTTTTCGTCTGGGCACGGTTGCTCACACCTATAATTCCAGCACTTTGGGAGGCAGAGGTGGGTGATCACCTGAGGTCACAAGTCCAAGATCAGCCTGGCCAACATGGTGAAGCCCCGTTTCTACTAAAAATACAAAAATTAGTCCAGACACAGTGGCTCACACCTGTAATCCCAGCACTTTGGGAGGCCAAGGCAGGCAGATCACAAGGTCAGGAGATCGAGACCATCCTGGCTAACATGATGAAACCCTGTCTCTATTAAAAATACAAAAAATTTGGCTGGGCTTGGTGGCTCACGCCTGTAATCCCAGCATTCTGGGAAGCTGAGGTAGGCAGATCGCTTAAGGTCAGGAGTTCGAGACCAGTCTGGCCAACACGGTGAAACCCTGTCTCTACTAAAAATACAAAAAATTAGCTGGGTGTGGTGGTGGATGCCTGTAATTTCAGCTACTGGGGAGGCTGAGGCAGAAGAATCACTTGAACTCGGGAGGCGGAGATTGCAGTGAGCCAAAATTGCACCATTGCACCTCAACCTGGGCAATAAGAGCGAAATTCACTGTCAAAAAAACCACCCCTCCAAAAAAAAGTAGTCAGGCATGGTGGCACGCACCTGTAGTCCCAGCTACTGGGGAGGCTAAGGCAGGAGAATCGCTTAAACCCGGGAGGCACAGGTTTCAGTGAGCTGAGATTGCGCCACTACACTCCAGCCTGGGCAACAGAATAAGACTCTGTTTCAAAAAAAAAAAAAAAAAAAAAATTAGTTGGGTGTGGTGGCAGGCGCCTGTAATCCTAGCTACTCTGGAGGCTCAGGTAGGAGAATCACTTGAACTTGGGAGGTGGAGATCGTGCCACTACACTCCAGCCTGGGTGACAGAGCAAGACTCCCATCTCGAAAAAATAAAAAAGGCTCTTCTCCTAGGTCCTCTCTTCAGCAACAGTGAGAAGCCTGGCTCACACCCTCCTCTCCTTCACTTCTGGGATCAGGGAAACTTTGCTCTGGGAGGCAGAAGGAGGAGAAGCCACACCAGGAGGGAGAATGGGAACCAGGGACTCAGCTTAACTGGAGACATTAGAGTCAATGCAATACCACACCTTCCCCAAACATAAGGTCCAAAAAGCTTCTCTCCTGTTGCCAAAAATTCTTCTATCACCCCGTCGTACTCCTTCTTGGCAGCATCAATCAGGCAGGGCTCAGCCCATACCCGGCTCCTAAAGACAAGAGAGCAGAGAAGGCGTAATGGTGATTAGAGACCACTGCAGAGACCTGATCCGAAAGCACCTGGAGAAAACCGGCCTCTGCCAAGTGAATGTGACAATTCGGTCAACCACAGTGACAGGTGGTGCAAGAACAGATCACTCACACAGATCCAAGAGACCGCTCACTACACCTGAGAAATAAGAACCCAGGACAGCCTCGCAGAGGTGGAAGCTGCCTTTTAGGCAACAGGATCTAAACCCACAGTGCTACCTGGTTATGGCTTCTCTATTGAATGCAATCTTGCAAAAGTTATTTAACTCCTCTGAGCCTCGGTCTCCTCATCTGTAAAATGAGTGAAGATTAAATAAGACAGCATTACAAAAGCCCTTCAAACAGTGGTTTATACAGCAAATTAGTTTCCTTCTCCCTACTTATAGGAGAGATGAAGAAAGGGTTCTAATAATAGAATCTGAAATTGAAAGGAACCTTAAGAGACAAGATTTTTTTTTTTTTTTTTTTAAAGACAGGATCTTGCTCTGTTGCCCAGGCTGGAGTACAGTGGCATGATCCAACCTCTGCCACCCAGGACTCAAGTGATCCTTCCACCTCAGCTCCCTCACCCCAGTAGCTAGGACTACAGGTGCATGCCATCATGCCTGGCTAATTTTTTTTATTTTTTGTAGAGGCAGGGTTTCATCATGTTGCCCTGGCTGGTCTCAAGCTCTTGGGCTCAAGTGATCCACCTGCCTCAGGTTCTCAAAGTGTGGGGATTACAGGCGTGAGCCACTGTGTCCAGCCTAAACCAATTAATGTTAATAGAAATTTGTTAATTGCCTTAGTACAATAACGGCATTGCGGTTACAGGGGAAAATGCCTTTATTCTTGAGAGAGGCACACAGATATACTTGCTTTTAAATGGTCTAGCAAAAACAGAAACAAATCTACTCATAAACAAAACTAATATGACAAAGTGGATGGTTCTATAGGTGACCGATGCATCATCCTTTCAATTTTCTAGATATTTGAAATTTTCATAATAAAAAGATAGGGAAACAAAGGTGACTTGGAAGAAAACAAAAACAAAAAACAAGATCTAGTCTATTGGAAAGATGCAATGGACTCAGGGTTCCTGCAGCTAAAGGCTCTGCTTGGCCAAGAGCCCCCGGCTGTGCCATAGAGCTGCTTTCCCACACGGACATATGAATGAGACTGGCCAGGCCTGGTGGCTCATGTCTGTAATCCCCATACTTCGGGAGGCCGAGGGGGACAGATCACCTGAAGTTAGGAGATTGAGACCATCCTGGCCAACAAGGTGAAACCTCGTTTTTACTAAAAAAAAAAAAAAAAAAAAAAAATTCAGCAGGGCATGGTGGTACGCACCTGTAATCCCAGCTATTAGAGAGGCTGAGGCAGGAGAATCACTTGAACCCAGGAGGCAGAGGTTGTGGGGAGCTAAGATCACACCATTGCACTCTAGCCCGGGTGACAGAGTAAGACTCTGTTTAAAAAAAAAAAAAAAAAAGAGACTGATGGCAAAGTGGGATGGGTCCAGGCCACTATGAGGGAAAACTTCCTCTCTGCCTTTGCTGAAGCATAGGAACTATTCTACCAGGAGGAAAAGATACAGGGAAACCAGTATCAGGTACTTCCCGAATATCAAAAGCAAAGACCTAGCCATGGAAAACTGCACATGCATGTGAGGAAGCACAGAGAGTCTGGGCTTACTAGAGGACAGGATCAGACTGGGATGGGGAGGCAGTGGCACGAGGTGGGACATGAGAGGCCCAAGAGGGTCGGGTCACAAAGAACCTTATCTGCCCTGTTATAGAACTGAGCCTTCAGGAGATAAAGATCAGCCTGGCCAACACAGTGAAACCTCGTTTCTACTAAAAATACAAAAATTAGCTGAGTGTAGTGGCATGCGCCCATAGGCCCAGCTACTCAGGAGGCTGAGGCAGGAGAATCACTTGAACTCGGGAGGCAGAGGTTGCAGTGAGCCAAGATCACACCACTGCACTCCAGCTTGATGACACAGCGAGACTCCATCTCAAAAAACAAACAAACAAAAACTAGAGCTGGACCTTCAGAGCCATGGGAGCATTTTAAGCCAACAGGTGACATGATCAGATTTAGTTTTAAGAGATCATTCTGACTGTAGGACACAGAAAATATGTTAAACTACAAGAACGGGTGAGCTTCTCCAAGAAAAGCACGCAGGAGAAAAGAACAGGTCAAAGACAGAAGCTTGGGGTAACACCGACATACAAGGAGCTGGGCAGGGGAGTCCAGGAAGGAGACCAGAAAGGATTAACCAGAAGGCCCTAAGACCAGCATGGGTGGTGCCACAGAAGCCAGAGGGCCAACAGGGAAGAAAAATAGCAGAACCCTGAAGACGAGGGCTAAAAAGCATCCCATGTGTCAGCTGTGTTGAGGCGAATGGCCTCTCTTACTACAGAGTTTCAACAGCATGACAGGGGTGGGGCCTGGATTCCAACAGGTTGTAGCAATAAATGACTATGGGGTGGGGGAGTTTTCAAGAAGTGCAGCCAGTGAGTGTACACGCCACTCAAGCTACCTGGATACAGAGGGAAGGACAGTGTGTTGTGCCAGAAGAGAATATGCACTCAAGGGTTTTTTGAGTTTGTTTTGTTTTTGAGGTGGAGTCTCACTTTGTCACCAAGGCTGGAGTGCAGTAGTGCAATCTTGGTTCACTGCAACCTCCACCTCCCAAGTTCAAGTGATTCTTGTGCTTCAGCCTCCCAATTAGCTGGGATTATAGGCATGTGCCACCATGCCTGGTTGATTTTTGTATTTTTAGTAGAGTTGGGGTTTCACCATGTTGGCCAGACTGGTCTCAAACTCCTGAACTCAGGTGATCCACCCACCTCGACCTCCCAAAGTGCTGGGATTACAGGCATGGGCCACCGCACCCAGCCTTGAGTTTGTTTTTTGCTTTGCTACAGATCTAAGAGAAACTGGCACTTGTCTAGAGGGGGAGGCTGGAGGTTTGAAGAAAAAGGCAAATGATGAGGCAGAGTCCTGGAGGGCATGTGGGGGGAAGAGATTTGGCTTTAAACAGAAGGAAGGACCTTCGTCAGAGTCTGGAAGGGTAAAAGCAGATGAAATGACTTTTCAAACGGAGGACAAGTAACTGACATAATCATATCTGATGAATTTAATATTCTCAATAAAGCAGGAGACAAGACCATCTGCTTAAGTGAGGGGATGGGGTTTGGATTGAAACCTGATGAGAAGAGTAGAGCCTTAGAATTGCTTAAAGGAAGTGAGATGGAAAGATAAATAAAAGGGCTGTTGAACAACCTTGAAAGCACATCGGCTGCTGAAGACTGTACATCTGTTACATTTTTCTTGAAAACCCCACAAATGTCTGTTTCAACTTTTCTTTAATTCCAGGTTTTCAGGAAGAAATGAGAAGGTATGTATAGTGGTATTACTGTGCAGTCTCATTATTTTCTCCATCTCCCAAATACCCACTCACAGAAGTAGAGAAAAGGAATTGTGTAACAAGGGACTGGGACATTATAGCAGCAGGATAGTGGGCAAGGGGGTCTGGGGTGTTGGTGAGAGGTAATCAGCCACATACTTGGGCAGGGAGAGAAGCCCGGCCAGGAGGGACCTGACCACCCAGGAGAAATGAATGGCTTTCCAGAAGGGAGGCTGCCATGCGCTCAAGGGGGAGACATGGTGGGATCTAGTGGGAGGGAGGCCGTCAGAGAGCTGGAAGGTTAGCAAGTCAGAATGAATGAGGATACGGTGCTTAAAAGTTCAGATATGGTACAGTTCATGACAATGACTATGTCTAGGCCCTAAACTCCAGAGCATGGCTGTGAATGTGGGTGGCTGACAGAGTGGAGAAGACTCCTTGAGTAGAGGTCAAGAAACCCTGAAGGTTGATGCAGTGGCTTATTCCTGTAATCCCAAAAATTTGGGAAGCTAAAGGGGAAGGATCTCTTGAGTCCAGGAGTTCAAGATCAGCCTGGGCAACAAAGCAAGACCTTGTTTCTGCAAAAAATAAACAAAATTAGCTGGGCATGGTGGTATGCACCTGTGGTCCCAGCTCCTCTGGAAACTGAAGTGGGAGGACTGCTTGAGCCTGGTAGCTTGAGGCTGCAACGAGCTGTCGTTTTGACACTTGCACTCCAGCCTAGGAGAGAGCGAGACAAGAAAGGAAAGGGAAAGGGAAAGAAGGGGGGGGGGAGGGGAGGAAGGAAGGAAGGGAAGGAGGGAGGGAGGGAGGGAGGGAGGGGAAAAAAGAACCCTGTAGCCACCCTTAACCCTGGGTATTAGACAGAAGGGAAAAGTCACCAAAGATGATGCAACAGGACACCAGACAGAAAAAGACCAGGGGACAGCAGTCAATGTCTTCAAGGAAATACTTTGTGAACTGTTCTACCACCACCTTGGATTTCAAAATTACCACAGTCCTTCAGCCCAGTGGACTTCAGCTTACTGCAAGTAGAAGGGTTAAGACAGGCTAGCCTGGGTCATCCAAGATACCTCCACCAGGACACACATTTCTGTCAAAATAAATGAGAATGCGGCTGGGCGCAGTGGCTCACACCTGTAATCCCAGTACTTTGGGAGGCTGAGGCAGGTGGATCACCTGAGGTCAGGAGTTCGAGACCAGCATGACCAACATGGTGAACCCCTTCTCTACTAAAAAATACAAAACATCAGCCGGGCATTGTGGTGGGTGCCTGTAATCTCGGCTACTCGGGAGGCCAAGGCAGGAGAATCACTTGAACCTGAGAGGCAGAGGTTGCAGCGAGCCGAGATCACGCCATTGCAATTCAGCCTGGGCAACAAGAGCAAAACTCAGGCTCAAAAAATAAATATAAATATAAATATAAATATAAAAATCAATATATGAGGACACTCTCAGTCAAGCCGCAATCTCATCATCAGTAGTGTGGTGCAAAGGGCACTGGATTTGCAATGGAAATACCTGTATTTTAACTGCAGCTTTGCCAACTAATGGTCCTGCACAAGCCATTCACCACAGCCTTGGTTTGCTTATTTTTAAAATGTAGAGAGTACCATCCTCCTTGAGTCTGTGTAAGGATTAGACAAGATTATACAAAAAAGGGCCTACTGGGATATATTCATAACTCCCCTCTGCGCAGGATTTTCTTCTTGCAGTAACAGGGACTGGGATAGGTGGCACACCTTGTCAAAAGACCCTCCCATTTAATAAACCCCCACAACACCCTAAGACGTGACCCAGAAGACAACGACTATCCATCTAATCAGGCAAGGAGTTAAGTCTTTACCACCAGCTAAGTGGATTCTGTCACCTAGTTCGATATTCAATGGTGTCATTTTATTACAGGAGTACAAAAAAATTCTTTATCATTCAATATCTTTAGAATCTATTTTTCTCTCATTTCCCATTAATAGTTACAAATAGAACCTTAGTAAGGATATTCTTGAAAACAACATTCCTTTACTTATCTATCTGCTTGTCTATTGCAAAGATGACATCCTTTGGTTATTCCCTGCCCTGCCTATTAGGAAGACAGCCCTTCGTGAGAGGAGGGCACTTTGTCTTTCCAGACTGGTACGTTTTGAGTGTGTGCTGTAGGAGCAGATGCCAACGGAATCCCATCTATTATTCCATCCGACAACCAGAAACTAAGACTCATGATACTAGCAAGTGCCACTGAGCCAAGTTATGAAGTCTGAGGCTTGTAACTAATCTTGTCAAGGACACCAATGCCCCCAGAACTGGGAGCAGGGCCAGAGATAAAGAACAGCAACAGCGCCAGGAAAAGGTCACGGTTTCACTGTCCGGCCTTTGATGCTCCCACATCGGGGCCAAGGGTGGCAAAAAATATGAGAGCCAGGAAAAACCTATGCTCCTGGTCAAAGCCCTTTTCTCGGATAACCTTACAAAATCCCTTTTTATCTTGACAAGATCCATCTGACTTCATGGAGGCATTGCTGTCACCACAGGCTCAGACTCACGCATCTGCTGTGGACACTTCCCTCTTAGAAGGAAATAACGATACCAAAGTTGTATATTTCCAGGAATTAAGTGCTAGAGAAAATGGGGAGATTTGGTACAAAGATAGGAAAGTAAATATAGTTGCTAGAAGGGCATTTAGAACTTAAATATATTAATAAAGATCCATTTCCCAGGCTGGGTACAGTGACTCACACTTGTAATCCCAGCACTTTGGGAGGCTGAGGCAAGTGAATCACCTCAGGTCAGGAGTTCGAGAGCAGCCTGGCCATCATGGTGAAACCCCATCTCTACTAAAAATACCAAAATTAGCTGAGTGTGTGGTGCATGCCTGTAATCCCAGTTACTCAAGAGGCGGAGGCAGGAAAATCGCTTGAACCCAGGAGGTGGACGTTGCGGTGAGCTGAGATCGTGCCACTGCACTCCAGTCCAGCCTGGGAAACACGGCGAGACTCCATCTCAAAAAAAAAAAAAAAAACAAACTCCAGCCTACATTACAACATCCATGGACAACATCCTTGTCCCAGGCAAGGCAGCCCAGGGCAGCGCTACTGCTAGCAGGGCTGATGATGTCATTCCAGGCAGCAGGATTAGAACTGGAGACAGGGAGTGAGAAAGGCAGGGAGAAAACAGCACTTCCCCCAGTTGTGCTCACGCTGCATGCTTCTCAGCTGCAGAAAGGCTCTGGACTCAGAGAGAGGATCCAAGACTGCCCAAGAACCACCCCAGCAGGTCCACTGGTCAGAGTCCTCCTCGCCTCTGAGGTCAATCCAACCTTGCCTGTCGGGTCTTTGTCTCCTACCTGGGTCCAACTTCAGCAGAAACCAGATCTCCGATGGCCAAAGCTATCAGATAGGAGGGAATGGGCTGACACAACTGGAAGAAGAACTTATTTGGACCTCTCTTCTCCCAGGTGCTAGCACTCATCACAGCTGTGAAGCCATCTGGGACCTGACAACAGAAAAAGCTTAGGAGATTTTACCTGGAGAGAGTCTCCTTTTGATTAGTTTGAGTAACAGCATGACCAGCCACCTGTGTGTGACGATAATGGCCCAGGGTCTATCTTGGAGAACACAAGGTTTCAAGAAACTAAATCTGTGCTTAACTGAAGGAATTTCGAGGAGGGCTACATACAATTTCAGCAGGTGCAAGAATTTAAAAATAAGCCATTCTTCCGAAGTACCACTGAAGGGATATAATTATTTACCACTGAAATGCGACCTGATTGATAGAGCTGAAATTATTTCTTATTCCCAAGGGTGGGTGCACCTAATCTTAGTCTCCTTACCTCAATAAGAGCTGAATATTTGTATTTAACGGCAGGAGTGTCGAAGCAAGGGAAGAAGGCCCGGTTTAGGACAGCCTGGCCCTGGGTGTACACAAAGGGCTTCTTCTTTCCTGCTGTCTGCTCAGGAGTCAACCAGCAAACCTAAGCAAAAAGAAGATTTCAGAACTGACATCTCCCACACGAGCTCAGTCTTGGCCAGAGAAGGGAGCTGGCTGGAATGAGAGAATTTTAGGTAATTCTTAAACTTTCTGCCAGACAGTCTGGTTTGGACCACAGAGCTCTCTCCTCTTGTGTATTTAGTTCATCCTGGTATCTAAGCCAAGGTATAACGTCCACTTCATGGGGCAGAGCCACCGGAAAGCGTCTATTCCTCACTGCATCCCATGGGTCATCTCAGGGACCCTGGACCTGGCCTCTGACCCTGTCATGTGTCCCCCACCTATGCCCTTCTCACTGCAGTAGTTTCTCATCAAACAAAAATCTACTGAAGCAGCTGTATTTGGACTTGTGATGAGACACAGAAAAGCAGAACTCAACTGGGAGTCAGTGATTAATAAGTATTTTCTTTTTTTGTTGTTTTTTTGAGACAGAGTATCATTCTGTCGCCCAGGGTGGAGTATAAAGGTACAATCTCAGCTCACTACAACCTCCACTTCCCAGGTTCAAGCGGTTCTCATACCTCAGCCTCCCAAGTAGCTGGGACCACAGGTGTATATCACCAAGCCCAGCTCATTTTTGTATTGTAGAGAGAGGGTTTCGCCATGTTGGCCAGGCTGGTCTCCAACACCTGGCCTCAAGCAATCCGCCCACCTCAGCCTCCCAAAGTGCTGGGATTGCTGGCATAAGCCATCACGTCCAGTCTAATATGTGTTTTCTTTCTTTCTTTTTTTTTTTTTTTTAGACGGAGTTTCGCTCTTGTTACCCAGGCTGGAGTGCAATGGCGCGATCTCGGCTCACCGCAACCTCCGCCTCCTGGGTTCAGGCAATTCTCCTGCCTCAGCCTCCTGAGTAGCTGGGACTACAGGCACGTGCCACCATGCCCAGCTAATTTTTTGTATTTTTAGTAGAGACGGGGTTTCACCATGTTGACCAGGATGGTCTCGATCTCTTGACCTCGTGATCCACCCGCCTCGGCCTCCCAAAGTGCTGGGATTACAGGCTTGAGCCACCGCGCCCGGCCGGTGTTTTCTATTTTCTTTTGAGACGGAGTTTCGCTCTTGTCACCCAGGGTTGAATGCAATGATGTGATCTTGCCCAAGGTTGAATGCAATGATGTGATCTCGTCTCACTGCAAACTCTGCCTCTCGGGTTCAAGCGAGTCTCCTGCCTCAGTCACCCAGGTAGCTGGGATTACAGGCATGCATCACCACAGCCAGCTAATTTTGTATTTTTAGTAGATACAGGGTTTCACCATGTTGGTCAGGCTGATCTTGAACTCCTGACCTCAGGTCATCTGCCCGTTTCAGCCTCCCAAAGTGCTGGGATTACAGGTGTGAGCCACTGCACCCAGCCTAGTATGTTTTCTATTCCTAAAATTTACCTTTTCAGAAGAAATTTATTTTATATGATAGATACTGGTTACATGACTCATAATCTGTTTTCTGTTAGCTCTTAAAAAAAAGGGGCAAATCTGGGCCGAGCCCAGTGGCTCACGCCTATAATCCCAGCACTTTGGGAGGCCAAGGCAGGTGGATCACTTGAGGTCAGGGGTTCATGACCAGCCTGGCCAACATGGTGAAACCCCATCTCTACTAAACATGCAGAAATTAGCCAGGTATGGTGGCACATATCTGTAATCCCAGCTACATGGGAGGCTGAGGCAGGAGAATCGCTTGAACCCAGGAGGCAGAGGTCGCAGTAAGCCAAGATCGCAGCACTGCACTCCTGCCCCGGCAACAATGCAAGAGTCCATCTCAAATAAAAAAAAAAAAAAAGCGAAGGCAAATCTGAATGATTACAACAAAACCCAGTTTTTGCCTATAGCAAACAGGCGTTCGTTCACCACACAGATATAATGGGGGAGGGGGACAGGGTGGAACATGTCAGTAACAAATACCATTTAGAATTTGGAAATGGATTTGATTACTCCAGGATGATTCACAGGGGAAGAAAACTTTCCGACTGGACCTTCAAAGACAAAGCAGGATTGAGATGGCTGGAAAGGAAGTGAGGAGACATTCACAAGGAGATGAAGGGCAACATGAGCAGAGGCATCAACAGATGTGGGCTCCAGACGCAGAGTGGGGAGGCAGGCCTGGGCAAGTCTAGTGAAGGGCTCTGAACACAGGTCTCTGCCTGAGACCTACTTTAAGAGGCATAAGGGAGCTACATTGGGATGCTGAGATTTTCTTTGAGATTTTGTGTGTGAAAAGTTTAATTAGTCTCCTTATAACAGGTACAGCACAGTATAGATAGGGTTGAGAGAATAACTTCACAGTGGAGAAAGCTGACAAACACTGCTTCAACCAGAGGACCAAGATCAACACTGACAGTCATAAATCATGTGGATACTATGCGCCTTCAATACCTGATGAAAATGGCACTTCGGCCAGGTGCCGTTGCTCACACCTGTAATCCCAACACTTTTGGAGGCCGAGGAAGGCAGATCACCTGAGGTCAGGAATTCAAGACTAGCGTGGCTAACATAGTGAAACCCCATCTCTACTAAAAATACAAAAATTAGCCAGGCATGGTGGTGCGTGTCTGCACTCCCAGATACTTCCGAGGCTGAGGCAGGAGAATTGCTTGAATCCAGGAGGCGGAGGTTGTAGTGAGCCGAGATCGCGCCTCTGTACTCCAGTCTGGGCAACAGAGTGAGACTCCATTCCAAATAAATAAATAAAGTCTATTAAAAAAAAAAAATTAGCCCTTATGTCTTCCTCGGCGCTGCCTACGGAGGTATCAGCGATCACCTCCTCGGCATCATGGCCGCCCTTAGACCCCTTGTGAAACCCAAGATCGTCAAAAGGAGAAGCAAGAAGTTCATCCGGCACCGATGAATTTTGACCGATATGTCAAAATTAAGCGTAACTCGCGGAAACCCAGAGGTACTGACAACAGGGTTCGTAGAAGGTTCAAGGGCCAGATCTTGATGCCTAACACTGGTTATGGGAGCAACAAGAAAACAAAGCACATGCTGCACAGTGGCTTCTGGAAGTTCCTGGTCCACAACGTCAAGGAGCCGGAAGTGCTGCTGATGTGCAACAAATCTTACTGTGCTGAGATCGCTCACAATGTTTCCTCCAAGAACCGCAAAGCCATTGTGGAAAGAGCTGCCCAGCTGGCCATCAGAGTCACCAACCCCAATGCCAGGCTGCGCAGTGAAGAAAATGAGTAGACAGCTTATGTGCACATTTTGTGTTTAAATAAAACTGGCATCTTCCTTAAAAAAAAAAAAAAAAAATTAGGCCAGGCATGTTGGCTCATGCTTGTAGTCCCAGCACGTTGGGACGCCGAAGCCGGCAGATCGCTTGAACCCAGGCGTTCAAGACCAACCTGGGCAACACGGCGAAACCCCATCTCTACAAAAAATAACAAAAATTAGCCAGGTGTGGAGGTGGCAGGTCTGTGGTCCCAGCTACTCAGGAGGCTGAGGTGGGAGGATCACTGGAGCCCATTGAGGTCAAGGCTGCAGTAAGCTGAGATGGTACCACTATGCAATCAATGATGATTGATCAGTTGACTGACCATTGAACACCATTAATCAGTGATGTTTTTACTGAACAGCTAGAAAATGAGATTTTTTTTTTTTTTTGAGACACAGAATCTTGCTCTTCACCCAGGCTGGAATACAGTGACATGATTCCGGCTCACTGCAACCTCCGCCTTCCAAGTTCAAGCGATTCTCCTGCCTCAGCCTCCTGAGTACCTGGGATTACAGGCATGAGCCACCACACCCAGCTAATTTTTGTATTGCTAGTGGAGATGGGGTTTCAACATGTTGGCCAGGCTGCTCTCAAATTCCTGATCTCAGGTGATCTGCCAGCCCAGGCCTCCCGAAGTGCCGGGATTACAGATGTGAGCCACCACGCCCAGCCTGGAAATGAGTTTTTAAAAGCACAGTGTAGGGAGTTTTTTGACCCTGTCTCAAAAAAAAAAGAACAAAAGAAAATAAATACAAGAGTTAGCAATAAGAGCTAACACAGCTTACCATGTACCACGCACCATATTAGCCACTTATGGAAAGACAACTCATTTAATATACTGACGTCAAGGACTTAGACTACTGCCTGGCTCATCTTATTAAATGTTAGCCATCATCCCCTCCACCAAAATTGCTTACTCATCATCTTTGCTTTTCCGTTGTTAAAACAGGGTCGTACTGTATCGCTCAGGCTGGAGTAATCAGGCCATGAAAGAAAGTATCTCGGGGCCCCCAAAATCACTAAGGAAAACTCAAGCTAGGAACTGCTTGGGGCAAACCTGCCTCCCATTCTATTCAAAGTCACTCCTCTGCTCACAGAGATTGATGCATATCTGATTTGCCTCCTTGGAAAGGCTAATCAGATACTCAAAAGAATGTAACTGTGTCTCACCTATCTGTGACCTGGAAGCTCCCTCCCCACATCTAGTCCCCCTGCCTTTGCTTCAAGTTGTCCCACCTTTCCAGACAGAACAAAGGTACTTCTTACACATACTGATTGATGTATCTTGTCTCCCTAAATGTGTAAAACCAAGCTGTGCCCTGACCACCTTGGGCAAATGTCGGCAGGACTTCTTGAGGCTGTGTCATGGGCGTGTCCTCAACCTTGGCAAAATAAACTTTCTAAATTAACTGATACCTGTCTCCGTCGGCTCCAGGGATTCTCCCACCTCAGACTCCCGAGTAGCTGGGACCACAGGTGCGCCACCACCACACCCAGTTAACTTTTGTATTTTTAGTAGAGACAGAGTTTTCATCATGTTACCCAGGCTGGTCTCCGACTCCTGGGCTCAATGGAGCACTCCCCCTGGGCCTCCCAAAGTGCTGAGATTACAGACGTGGAGTAATTGTTATTTTAAATGACATGAAGAAAATGGAGCCCGGTGCAGTGGCTCATGTGTGTAATCCCAGTATCCCCGTCCCTGCTAAAAATACAAAATAATTAGCTGGGGCCGGGCACAGTGGCTCACGCCTATAATCCCAGAACTTTGGGAGGCCGAGGCGGGTGGATTACATGAGGTTGGGAGTTGGAGACCTGCCTGACCAACATGGAGAAACCCTGTCTCTACTAGAAATAGAAAATTAGCCAGGCATGGTGGTACATGCCTGTAATCTCAGCTACTAAGGACGCTGAGGCAGGAGAATTGCTTGAACCCAGGAGGCGGAGGTTACAGCGAGCTGAGATCGCACCATTATACTCCAGCCTGGGCAACAAGAGCGAAACTCTGTCACAAAAAAAAAAAGAAAAGAAAATTAGCCGGGCGCGGTGGCTCAAGCCTGTAATCCCAGCACTTTGGGAGGCCGAGGCGGGTGGATCACGAGGTCAAGAGATCGAGACCATCCTGGTCAACATGGTGAAACCCCGTCTCTAC
>NW_016107572.1:3121285-3126828 GCF_001604975.1 Cebus imitator | reverse complement strand
GACATACACTGTAATCTCAGCAAAGGAGGCTAAAGCAGGAGAATTGCTGGAATTTGGGAGGCAGAGGTTGTAGTGAGCTGAGTTTGTGCCACTGCACTCTAGCCTGGGCAAGAAAGAGAGTGAAACTGTCTCAAAGAAAAAAAAAGAAAAGAAAGGAAAGAAAAGAAAAAGAAAAGGAATGAAAGAGCCTGGCAGTACATACTCTTTATAAATAGTCTGGGAGAACTCTCACCAGTATGGTGACAAGGACAGGAAGGAATAAATACAAGTGTCATCAGTGAAGACCTTCACAGTGCAAAGGACAGTTCTCTGTAAGCACAGGCCTCTGCCATCATGTCTTAAATGAGAGCTATTCAGTTTTGATATTTAAGGTGCCAATGTTAGTGGACAAATTCAGGGAGGGCTTGATTTTTTTCTAGTCATTATGTTTAATTTCTAATTCCTGCCAAAAATCAGGGAACAGAATATAACAGAGCAACCAAACACATTTCCAGATGTTGCTTCTCTATGAGGCACTGGAATTTTCCTTTGTCTTAGAGGTTAGTCTGCATCCCATGCTTTGGACTTGAATTTTCTCAACAAGTTCTATCACAGGATTGGTTTATTTATTTATTTAGATGGGAGGCCGAGGTGGGTGGATTACTTGAGGCCAGGAGTTCGAGACAAACCTGACCAACATGACAAAACTCCCTCTCTACTAAACAGTACAAAAATTAGCCGGGTGTGGTGGTGCACACCTGTAGTCCCAGCTACTAGGGAGGCTGAGGCATGAGAATCGCTTGAATCCGGGAGGCAGAGGTTGCAGTGAGCCGGGATCTTGCCACTGCACTCCAGCCTGGACAAGAGTGAGACTCTGCCTTAAATAAAAGAAAAATTAAACTGTAAGCAAGCAGCTTACAGTGAAACTTGCAACCCACTCTACCTGAGAGATAACTGGCAGCCACTGCCTAAGGACTCTCCAGGAACGATTTTCTGACTCTTGCAGACGTAAGCCACGTAACTCCAACCTCTTATTTCCAATATTTGCCCTCTGCCCCGAAAAAAGAGTTAACCGACAGTGAGGAGGCCAAATTATTATAAGGCCTATAGCACCCCTGATTCCAGTTCTCACTTTCATTCAAATTCTTTCGTTAATCAAATCCAAGACTTCACAGGAGGAAACAAAAAGATAAGAGCTTTAACTAGAAGGCCACACAGAACAAACAGCTAGATCAGCATCTGGCTAATTCCAGAGCCAACATAAAGCAGAGATAAAGTGGCTGATAACCAGGGACCTCGGCCCAAAGTCCGAGGCAGCACTAAGTGAAGTGCATGAACAGTAGTAGGTCATCCTGAAAGCCACGGAGGGTCTTAGAAACCGCGGGGTGCGAGGAGCGGGAATGAGGCACCATCTAGACAAGCCGCCAAGGCCTGGGAGGAGACGCAGAAAGGATGGAAAGGGCGAAGGCTGCGCCGCCCAGTGGCTGCAGCAAACCCAGAAGGAAGAAACCAGGCAGCCCGGGAGGAAAAGAGGAAGCAGCGGGAAGAGGCCGAGAGGCGGCGCGCGGGGAGTTCGGCCCCTCCGGGGACGCGCTGGAAGGGTCCTCCCTGTCGGTCCTCCCGGGTGGGTGCGGGTGTGGGTGCGGGTGCAGGGCGGCTCGGGGCCGGTAGGGCGGGCAGGCAGGCGGCGGGCGCACTTACCCCGGGTCCCTCCCCGACGCGGTAGGTGAGCAGCACCTGGAGGCGCTCGGCGGCGCGGCAGGGCTGCGGGAAGGACACGCACAGGGCCTGGCCGTAGTGCGAGAAGGGCCGCGTGTAGAAGCTCACGGGCTCCGCGGGCGGCTCCTCCGAGCCGGGCTGCTCCCGCCGCAGCGCCGCCGCCGTCACCTCCAAGCATGGGTGCGAGTCCAGCCGCAGCTCGGCGGCGCCCTCGGGCTCCAGGCAGCGCAGGTCCAGCACCGCGGTGCCGCTCAGCCCCCGGCTCCCCGCGCCGGGCCCCGGCGGCCCGAACTCAGCCCGCAGGTCCAGGTGCAAGTGCAGCAGCTCGAAGGCCCAGAAGTTGGAGGCCGAGGCCACGTCCACCGCCTCCGCCGAGTGCAGCTGCCGCCGGGCCGCGCCGCCGCCGGATGAAGGCCCGCCGCTCGCCATGTTCGCTCCGCGCTGTTCACTCGCCGGGCAGCGACCTCGTGGGGAGCCACGCCCCGAGCGCCTCGGCCCCGCCCCCGCCGCGCGGCCCCGCCCCTGAAATCTGCGCCCGACCGCATCCCCACCCTGCGCTCCACCGCCCAGTCTTCAAGCTGCACGCGTGCCTCAGGACTTCGGACGAAAGAGGGCGGTGGGATCGTGTAGCCCACGTTTGCTCATCTGTTTCCTACTGAGGTGTTCCAGCCGTCCCGGTGGCGCACCCTTCTCTGCTGACCCTCCCTGCTTCCTCATCTTCCAGGCAGGGGCGAGAACCGAGCCCTGGCTGGGAAGGTCTGAGTTTGAGGTGTCACGCCCTGCGCTAAGCCAGTTTTTAAGACTGTGTGTCACCTTGGGCAAGTCACCCAAGAAACGTGAATCTTCCCGAGCCTTTTTCTGCACCAGTAAAATAGAGTCATTATATCTATGTATCTCACTCGGTAATGTGAGAATTCCACCAGGTAACATGTTCTAACACACTAGGCAAGCGGCAAAACCCTGCACCACTTCACGGAATTCACCCCGGATCGAGGCTTGTGCTCCAGCAACTCCAGGCACGCCTGTCTTTCTATTCTTGGGCTAAGGAACAGGAATCAGCACCAGGCAATTTAAGGCTTGGCTGTCCATCTCATGTCACTTCTATTTCCCTTACTGTATTGTACCGCTTACTGAGCTAGAGACAGCTCCACTGAATGAATACTTTGTTTCTCTTCTGTACCAGTGGGTTCCAATGGCCCTTCTAAGAACAGGAGCTAATCAATGATGTTTTTACCGTTCAGCTAGGAAATAAGATTTTTTTTTTTTTGAGACAGAGTTTCACTCTTGTTACCCAGGCTGGAGTGCAATGGCGCGATCTCGGCTCACCGCAACCTCCGCCTCCCGGGTTCAGGCAATTCTCCTGCCTCAGCCTCCCAAGCAGCTGGGACTACAGGCACGTGCCACCATGCCCAGCTAATTTTTTGTATTTTTAGTAGAGACGGGGTTTCACCATGTTGACCAGGATGGTCTCGATCTCTTGACCTCGTAATCCACCCGCCTCGGCCTCCCAAAGTGCTGGGATTACAGGCTTGAGCCACGGCGCCCGGCCGGAAATAAGATTTTTACAAAGAACAATGTAGTGAGTTTTTCATTAAGGGAAATAGTATTGTATTCTGTGCTTCCTAGTTTTATAGAGTTGAAATTGTTTTATTTCGTGAAATAATGCTATGGTAGATAATTATTTTAATATTCCATGTAAGTTCAATGTGAGGGTTTTTTGTTTGTTTAACTCTGGAAACCTGCTTTTCTGTAGCATTGAGAACAGTGCTTGGTACATATTAACATTCAGTACACCTATCTTGAAATTATTCAGTCTTTGATGCAATGCACTTGTGTTGAGTATCTACTAGACACCAGTTGTTAATCTGAGTACCTGGGATACTGTTTGAATAACTCTGGCACAATTCCTCTCCTTGTGGCGCTCATAGCCTAACTCATATTTTAGCACACACACAAGAAAACAGGTCATGACACTTCCATGTGCTGTGCTCGATATGAGAAGAAAAGGATGCTGGGGAGCACAACGGAGAGACCCCAGCCTGATCCTTCTAGTTAAACATTGACAGAGGAAGAGGATGTCATCCTTGGCTAAAGGGTAAAAGATTTTAGGGCAGGTGTAGTGGCTCACGCCTATAACCCCAACACTTTGGGAGGCTGAGGCAGGAGGATCACTTGAGCCCAGGAGTTCAAGATGAGGCTAGGCAACAGAGGGAGATCCTACTCTCAGCAAAAAAAATTTTTTAAAATTAGCCGGGTGTGATGATCCACATCTGTGGCCCTGCCTACTTGGAGGATGAGGTAAGAGTATTGCTTGGGCCCAGTAGGTAAAGGCTGCAGTGAGCCATGATCATACCACTGCACTCCAGCTAGGCAACAGAGCAAGACCCTGTCTCAAAAAAAGATTTTTTTTTTTGATACGGAGTTTCACTCTGTCACCCAGGCTGGAGTGCAGCAGCACAATCTCAGCTCACTGCAATCTCTGCTTCCCTGGTTTATGCAATTCTCCTGCCTCAGCCTCCTGAGTAGCTAGGACTACAGGCGTGTGCCACCATGCCCAGCTAATTTTTGTATTTTTAGTGGAGACGGAGTTTCACCATGTTGGTCAGGCTGGTCTCGAACTCCTGACCTCAAGTGATCCACCCACCATGGCCTCCCAAGTGCTGGGCTTACAGATGTGAGCCACCATGCCCAGCAGGAACTCTATTATTTTCCCTTATAGCCTCACTTCTTCCTGGGAGTACCAGGAACCTCATTTCCACTTCTGCTTCCCTGCATGACTCCCACAGTGTTTGTCTAGTTTGCCTCAGAATTGGCCTGTAGATGGTAATGTAATAACTTACAGCAGACAGATTCAGGAAGGCCCTCTCCTTTGTAGAAAAGGGGAAACTGTGGACACAACCCATGTCTTCCCCAGTTCATTTTAATTATTTATTTATTTGTGAATGCTTAGAATGCAACATATGTTGGACACTTCAAAATAATGGCCACAAATTGTCCATTCTACAGGAAGGCATGATTTTATGGATTTAAAAGTTACAGGGCCGGGCGCAGCGGCTCACCCCTATAATCCCAGCACTTTGGGAGGCCAAGGCTAGAGGATCATTTGAACTCAGGAGTTCAAGACCAGCCTGGCCAACATGGTGAAACCCCATTTCTACTAAAAATACAAAAAATTAGCTAGGCGATAGTGGCACACACCTGTAATCTCAGCTACTAGGGAGGCTGAGGCAGGAGAATCACTTGAGCCTAGGAGGCAGAGGTTGCAGTGAGCTGACATTGTGCCACTATACTCCAGTCTGGGGGACAGAGTGAGACCCTGTCTCAAACAATAAACAAGTAAATAAAAATTTACAATAAATTCCAAGCAAAAATAAAAATAAAGCTATAGACGTATTTTAGTTAAATTGAAGAAAACCAAGACATAAAGATGATCTTACAGCAGTGAAAGAAAACAGATTATCTACAAGAGAATGGCAATTAGAAATTGGACCAAGGGCAGACCTCTCATTAGAAACATACAAGCTAGAGACATTATTTTCAAAATATTGAGAAAAAAAGCCAACTGTCAAATTGGAATTGTATACCCAACTAAACTATTTGGTCGTGTGTAGTGGCTCGAGCCTGTAATCCCAGCACTTTAGGAGGCTGAGGCAGGAAGATCACTTTAGCCCAGGAGTTCCAGACCAGGCTGGACAACATAGGGAGACCGTGTCTTTATAAAAATAAAATAAGGCCGGGCGCGGTGGCTCAAGCCTGTAATCCCAGCACTTTGGGAGGCCGAGGCGGGTGGATCACGAGGTCAAGAGATCAAGACCATCCTGGTCAACATGGTGAAACCCCGTCTC
>NW_016107572.1:3108557-3119146 GCF_001604975.1 Cebus imitator | reverse complement strand
TTATAGGCCATTTCTTCACTTTTTTGTTTTTTTGAGATGGAGTCTCAACTCTATCACCCAGGCTGGAGTGCAGTGGCACCATCTCGGCTCACGACAACCTCTGCCTCCCGGGTTCAAGCAATTCTCCTGCCTCAGCCTCCCAAGTAGCTGGTATTGTAGATGCCCACCACCACGTCTGGCTAATTTTTTGTATTTTTAGTAAAGACCGGGTTTCACCATGTTGGCCAGGCTGGTTTCAAACTCCTGACCTCAAGTGATCTGCCCACCTTGGCTTCCTAAAGTGCTAGGATTAAAGGCATGAGCCACCACCCCCAGCCAGTAATCCCAGCACTCTGGGAGGCCAAGGTGGGTAGATCACTTGAGTTTAGGAGTTCAAGACCAGCCTGGGCAACATAGTGAAAACCTGTCTCTACAAAAAATATAAAAATTAGCCAAGCTGGTGGCATGCGTCTGTAGTCCCAGCTACTCAGGAGGCTGAGAGGGAAGGATTGCTTGAGCCAGGAGGTAGAAGTTGCAGGCGAGAGCCAAGATTGTGCCACTGCACCAGTGCTCCAGCATGGGTGACAGAGCCAGGCCCTGTCTCAAGAAAAAAAAAGCATGAAAGATTTGAACAGACACTTTACTAAAAAAGACACACAGGAGGTAAATATATGAAAGGATGGACATCAATAATCATTAGAGAAATGAAAATTAAAACCACTGTGTACCTGTCAGAATTGCTAACATAAAACCAATGGCACTACCAAGTGCCAAGAATGTACAGCAGCCAAAACTCTCATAGGTTGCTGGTAAGAGTCAAAATGATACAATTTGGGAGACAATTTGGCATTTTCTTATAAAGTTAAACAGATACTTGCCTTAGGACCCAGCGATACAAGATATTTATGCATCCAAGATAAATGAAAACATGTTCACACAAAAACCAGTAAGTAAATGTTTATAGCAACTTTATGAATAACCATGAAAAATTGGAAATAACTCCAATGTCCTTCAACTGGTGAATGGATGAGCAAACAAGAATACATCTGCACAACAGAATAAAAAGGAACAAACGATTGATTCACATACCATCATGGACGAATTCAGTGCCCTTTGATAAATGACGGAAACCAGATCCAAATACTACCTATCCTAAGATTGCATTTATCTACCGAAAAGATAAAACTATAGACAAAAAATACACCAGTAGTTGCCACGGGTTGGAAGGAGTAAGGGGAGGGGTTGGCTATAAAAACGCAGCATGGGCCAGACACAATGGCTCACACCAGTAATAACAACATTTTGGGAGCCCGAAGTAGGAGGATTGCTTGAGCTCAGGAGTTCGAGACCAGTCTGGACAATATAGTGAGGTCTGGTTTCTACTAAAATTAAAAAAAAAAAAAAAAAAAAATTAGCTGGGCATGGTGGCACGTTTGTAGCCCCAGCTACTCAAGGGGCTGAGGCAGGAGGATTGCTCAAGCCTGGAATATCAAGAGAGCCCTGATTATGCCTCTGCATTCCAGCTTGGGCAACAGAGCAAGACCCTGTCACAGAATGAAAAGAAGAAAAAGGCAGCGTGACATTTTGGGATCGAGGTAATTGTGGTTTTAAGATTATCTGTGTGAAACTGTGGTGGTGGGTGGCCATCTCTCAGCATTTATCAAAATTAGTTGAACTGTACCCCACAGTGAATTTTACTGATTGTAATGTAAAAATCATCCAAGATGTGGAGAGAAAGATGGAATGAAGACTGGGGAAATGAATACAATTATATTGCAAATGAATTGCATAACCACTCTGAAGGCAGTGGGGAAGAAAGTATACTTAAATAGCTTTGGAACATGTTTTGAATAGATACTGAAAACAACTGCGCACAAACATTATTCTAGCTGGCAAATCCATTTCTCACAGAGCTGTGGTTTAGTAAGTCCAAAATATATGTAACCAGGATTGAACAAATGAGCAAATTATAATAATGAGAAGCCACATTTCTTGCTGTTACAACTAAGACAGCTAGAATGAATCCTGTGGTGCTAGATTGGAGTTGGAAGGACTTAGTTTTTTAGCACATGGACACATACAGAAATAAACAGAAGTTTATGTGCATAGATTATATACTACATATGTTTCCTAGCTTTATGCACTGACAGAAACTAGAATATGCAAAAACATGGGGAAAAGGAGGGAAAATAGCCAATAATTCCTTGTCTTTTTAGCTAAAGTTGGTGTTAGCCATTGTCAATTTTCTTGTTTTTGAGACAAGGTCTTGCTCTGTTGCCCAGGCTGAAGTGCAGTGGTGCGATCTCGGCTTACTGCTCCCTCTAACTCCCAGGTTCAAGGAACCTTCCTGCCTCAGCTCCTTGAGGGCTGGGCCTACAAGCATACGCCACTATGTCCAGCTAATTTTTTTGAATTTAATAGAGACCAGGTCCCACCCATGATGTAACAGATTGAATAGAATATTATCATTATTATTGAGGCTGGACGCAGTGACTCATGCCTGTAATCCAAGCACTTTGGGAGGCCGAGGCGGGTGGATCACCTAAGATCAGGAGTTCGAGACCAGCCTGGACATGATGAAATCCTGTCTCTGCTAAAAATACGAAAATTAGCTTGGCGTGGTGGCTGGCATCTGTAATCCCAGCTACTCGGGCGGCTGAGGCAGAAGAATTGCCTGAACCTAGGAGGCGGAGGTGGCAGTGAGCCAAGATTGTGCCACTGCACTCCAGCCTGGGTGACAGAACAAGACTCTGTCTTAAAAAAAAAAAAAAAAAAAAAAAAAAAAAAAACATAAAAATATTAAAAAAAAAAAAAAAAAAAAAAAAAAAAAAATTTAAAAAAAAAAAAAAAAAAAAAAAAAAAAAAAAAGCATTTATTATTTCAAGTCATTCTCCTGCCTTCAGCCTCCCACCTCCTGTGTAGCTGGGATTACAGGCACGCACCACTACATGCAGCTAATTTTTGTATTTTTAATAGAGACGGGTTTTCACTATGTTGTCCAGGCTGGTCTCGAACTGCTGACCTCAAGTGACCTGCCTGCCTAAGCCTCCCAAAGTGCTGGGATTGCAGGCATGAGCCCCTGGGCCCAGCCTAGATAGAATTTGGACACTGAGTTTTAACTAAAAGTAACATGCCACAGGGTGGAGCTATGACCATGCTTTCATAATTTGCAGACATTTCCTATTTGAAAACAGATGCACTTTTTTTTTTTTTGAGATGGAGTCTGGCTCTGTCACCCATGCTGGAGTGCAGTGGCGCAATCTCAGGTCACTGCAACCTTTGCCTCCCATATTCAAGTGATTCTCCTCCCTCAGCCTCCCGAGTAGCTGGGATTACAGGCACACACCACCTTGCCTGGCTAATTAACAGATGCACTTTCAATAGCAGGTACAGTTGTATCCATATCCAAACCCTGATTCAGAAATCCACTATTGCGGCCCGGCTCAGTGGCTCACGCCTGTAATCCCGGCACTTTGGGAGGCCAAGGTGGGAGGATCACTTGAGTCCAGGAGTTCAAAACCAGCCTGGGCAATGTGGCAAAACCCTGTCTCTATTTAAAAAAGAAAAGTAATCCACTATTGCATGCCAGTTTGACACAAGTTGTCAGATAGAAGGAAAAACAAAGGGGATATTTCTGACAGGGATGGGATATTTCTGAAACTAACTTCACTATTCCAGTAGGGAAAACCTCCTTCCTAATCTGCTTGTTTCTCCAGTTATTTATTTTAGCAAGTAAAACAACTAGTATACCAAATCTAGTTTTAGAATATTTATGAAACAATTCAGCTGGGGATGGTGGCTAATACCCATAATCCCAGCATTTTGGGAGGCTGTAGCAGGAAAATCGCTTGAGGCCAGGAGTTGGAGACTAGCCAGGGCAACACAGCGAGACTCCGTCTCTACAAAACATAAACTCAGCCACCAGGCATAGTGATGCACACCTGTAGTACCAGCTGCTTGGGAGGCTGAGGCGGGAAGATCCCTTGAGTCTAGGAGGTCAAGGCTGCAGTGACCTATGATTATGCCACTGCACTCCAGTCTGGGCAACAGAGCAAGACTGTGTCTAAAAAGAAAAAAAAGTTAAACCTAGAAATACCATATGACCCAGCAATCCTACTCCTATGTATATATCCAAAAGAAACAAAAGTAGGAATTGAAACACATAGTTGATAGCATAACACCAACGTTGATAGCATAATTCACAACAGTCAAAAGGCAGAAACAACCCCGCTGATCATCACAGATAAACAAAATGTGGCATATGCACACAATGGAATATTCAGCCATAAAAAATAATTTTGCTACATGCTACAACATGGATAACTTACCTTAGAACATGCTAAGTGCATTTAGACACACAAAAGCAAATATCATATGATTCTACTTATATAAGGTACCCAGAAAAGACAAATTCAGACAGCAGAATTGTAGTTACTAGTGGTTGTGGAATGGAGAGAATGGGAAATTTTTTTTTTTTTCAGATGGAGTTTTGCTTGTCACCCAGGCTGGAGTCCAATGGCACGATCTCGGCTCACCGCAACCTCTGCCTCCCGAGTTCAAGCCGTTCACCTGCCTCAGCCTCCTGAGTAGCTAGGATTATACAGTAGCACCACCATGCCCAGCTAATTTTTGTATTTTTAGTAGACAGGGTTTCTCCATGTTGGTCAGGCTGGTCTTGAACTCCTGACCTCAGGTGATCTGCCCGCCTTAGCCTCCCAAACTGCTGGGATTACAGCCGTGAGCCACCATGTCTGCCAGAGAATGGGAAGTTTAAAGGTACAGAGTTTATGTTGGCGAAGGCTGGACGTGGTGGCTCATGCCTGTAATCCCAGGATGGGGTGTGGGAGGCTGAGGCAGGAGGATGGCTTGAGGCCAGGAGTTCGAGGCTACAGTAAGCTATGATTATGCCACTGTATTCCAGTCTAGGGTTACAGAGTAAGACCCTGTCTCTAAAAACAAAAGTTTATATTGATGATAATGAGAACATTTTGGGCACACATAGTGGTGACTGTTATACGACATTGTGACTGTGTTTCAGTGCCACTGAATTATACACTTACCAATGGTTCATAAATATTTTTTGTATATTTTACCACAGTAAAAAAAACCCAAATTACCCAAACACAATCAGCAATTAAATGCCTACCATATGTACGGCATTGGGACAAAAGATAAACTGTTTACAGTACCCACATGGATTTGTTCTCCGCTTCCCACAGATGTAGGCAAATGTGGAATTAACTAACATCATGCCTCCTATAGACCACATGTCACTTCCAATATCATCAGGAAAATGGCCTGTTCTGAAGTGCCCGTCCATTTTCCAGGCCCAACCAGACCCCTAAATATATCCTTTATGAAGATCAGCTTCAGACGACTTAGAACACATTGAAAACAGTACGTATTTTATTTTCAAGCATACAAGAAACTCCCAACTCTTCCAGTGCCAGTTAACACTCTTCACGAATTCTTCATATAGAACTGGGTATATTGGAAGCAAGTTGTTTCTTGCAAAATTTCTGATGATCAGGAATTAAGACTCAGAAGCCCTAAAGGTAAGAGAGTTTTGTATCCAATGTCCTCAAAACCAAGACATAGTGTATTTTACTTTCAAAGTAAAGTATAAATATTTTACCATATCCTTCAATCCAAAAAGCATTTCACTGTGAAATGATCCATGTTGACTCTGCATAATTCTCATACGTAAGTCACTTCAAGTGAGCTGAGGGACTAACTATAAAACATGCATTATTTGAAGTATGTGAGCATGAAACGTCCAAGCCTACAACTTATCTTAAAAGAAAGAGTAAGTTCCAGCATTTTATTGTTTAACAGAACACACAAAACCAGGCGGAGAAGTCCCCAAGGAGATGATAATCACAATTCACTGTTTTTTGGCGTTTTGGTCCTTCACCTTTCAAGCACTTATTGTATTTTCCTTTAATGATTTAGACATTTATTTTTATCACAAATGCAATTCAAGTGTGAATAAATAAATGCATTATCTTTTAGCACACCCTTCCCCCCTTGTTCCTTTAAATAGAAAAAAGTGCTAAATGTCTCTTTATAGCCTATTGGCCATAGCTGTCCCATGGTTTTAAAAACGGACTGTAACTTGATCTGAAATCCTTCTCGAACTACAACTCATTCTGTTAAAGAAATCCTAGGAAAGAAGTCCTACTGATATTGTCGATAGTCTCCAAAAGGTGAGGAAGGTAACTGAGTTGAAGGCAACTGGGAGGGGTCTTCCGCAAATTGAGGACCTGCAAGTGAGAAATAAAAAGGATTTTTTAAAAACCACCTGAATATTATATAATTAAAAAGAACAAGTCTCTATAGAGAGTAAATAAAATCAATCAACTAAAAAAAATGTGCTAAATTAAAGCTATAACCCTAATTTCTTTATAGATCTGCCTAATTCCCATAAGAGTACTGGAGAACCTTCAAATTTGGTATAACATATGACAGACTGGCTTGTTATGCTCCAGAATGAGCAGCTCTCAAACACTATGCTAGGAAAGTCAGGCGGATTAATTTTAGCAAGAAGCAAAATTCAAGTTTTTAAAGCAATTGCTGTAACAAGCTGCCATATATCAAGATTGGAAGAGTTTCTCCCACTTCTTGTCATATTTTTCAGTAGCTATTTAAAATTATTTTCACAAAATGTAAGTATCTTAGTCATGTTTTAAGAGACCTTGGTAATCCAATTTATATAACCAATTAAGTAGGGAAAGAGATCTGAAATGAGAAGATCCCTCCACCCCTCCCCAGCTTGCTCTGGAACAAAGTCTTGCAGTTTTCATTTCCAAAGGATAGGAGAGCCTGTGAACTGAGAAAAACAAAGTGGCTTAAAAAAAAAAAAAAAGACTTTTAGGGCATGAATCACTCTTTCCTCCTATAAGAAAAACCGAAGTAGACTAAAAAACATCTGGAAGGAAGAGAGAAAGAGGGCAGTGGTAGAATTCTCTGAAGCTTTCCGAATGCTTCACTCACATATTTTTATTTCACTATAAATGCAGTTATCTGTTAATTACAGAAAAATTGAGAAGATACTGGGTAAAAAAGATAGGCTGGAGAAAACCACTATTACCATTTAAATATAGTTCTATCTAATCTTTTTCCACTGTTTTAAAAGCTTTTTCATGTAAGTTCATTGGAAAAATATAATTAACTTTTCAAAGATTTCCCCCCTACACAGATTTCAGAAACACATCTCCTGTCTAAAAATAAATGCACCTCTTTAGGCTGTTTCTATATAAATGTTGAGTTTTAATTACTCAAAAGGAGATTCCAGCTGGGTGCAGTGGCTCACAACTGTAATCCCAACACTTTGGGAGGCCAAGGCAGGAGGATCTCTTGAGCCCAGGAGTTCAGGATCAGTCTGGACAGAGACCTTGTCTCTACAAAAAATACAAAAATTAGCTGGGTGTGGTGGTGCACACCTACAGTTCCAGCTGCTCAAGAGGCTGAGGTGGGAGGATCATCTGAGCCCAGGGGGTCCAGGCTGCAGTAAGCCGAGATCACCCCACTGCACTCTAGCCTGGGCCACAGAGACTCTGTTCCAAAAAAAAAATTAAAAGAAATAAGAGATTCCCTCTGAGGAAAAAAGCTGAAAACAAAGTACTCAAGGCTAACTTCTATAAGACAATGTAACTATTTAAGTTTTTGCTATATCTATTTCTGAATTTCTAGAAAAATGAAACTCTTGTGATGTTTTATGTAGTCTTTCACACTGAAGAGGTCAAAGAAAAATTGGAAAGTGACCATCACAACAGAGTGTTAACTCAGAAGTAAGGAATGAAAAACAAACAGAAGGTCAGAGGGTCTGCAAGGTCATCTAGATCATCAATGAGTAGTGCACTTGGAAAATTGTGCCAAAAAGATACTGAATCTCTTGCTAGGTGCCTCAGGGAAATCAGAGCAAATTGGGAAGTATGATCTATTCTTAATGCTCAGTCTTTTCCAAGCTCCAAAAATAATTTTCAACATGTCTCACGATTCTACATATTTCCTTCCAAAATGCCAGGTCAAATTTTCACTATAGTATCTATTTTTTTTTTTTTTTTGAGATGAAGTCTTGCCCTGTTGCCCAGGCTAGAGTGCAATGGCCTAATCTCAGCTCACTGCAACCTCCACCTCCCAGGTTAAAGTGATTCTTGTGTCTCAGCTTTCCGAGGAGCTGGGATTACAGGCATGTGCCACCATGCTCGGCTAATTTTTGTATTTTTGGCAAAGACGGGGTTTCACCATATTGGCCTGGCTGCTCTCAAACTCCTGACCTCAAGTGATCCGCCTGACTCAGCCTCCCAAAGTGCTAGGATTACAGGCATGAGCCACCGCGCCCAGCCACCTCACAATCTTTCTCCATCCTTCCACTGTCAAGGGATATTTTTGTTTAGATACTGAAGTTTTTTTTTTAAGAGATGAGGTCTTGCTCTGTTGCCCAGGCTGGCCTTGAACTCCTAGGTTCAATTGAGTAGCCTCCTGAGTAGCTGGGACTACAGGAATGTACCATCTTGACAGAAGTTTTCTGTTTGCTCTCTGCATCAGACAGTAGGAACAACAGGCAACAAATTACACCAACAAATTCTTACAGGTACTTCCCTGGTGAACCCTAAAGTGACCTTCCCAAATACGAGTCACTTTCCACTACTCTCTTCTTCAAAACAAAAAACACTATCTAAAATAAGCTAATTTATCTGTTAATGTATTAGTCTGTCTTCACCTACCAGAATGTAAGTCCTTGAGGGCAGGGACTGTCTTGTTCATTATCTAAAACAGTGTCTGGCATGCAGATGTACAATACTAAGTTGTCGATTGACTATCATTATTGTTACACATCTATAGAACCATTTTTCAAGCCTCTTTAAAATGATCAGATATTTCTTGCAATATATGAGCACTGACAAAACCTAAGTACTATAAAGATCAACAGCAAATTACTTACACAAAAATCTTGTTATTGTGGCTAAACATAACATGTTCACTTTTTACCTGTTATCACAGTCCTCATGAACCACAGCATATTAACACATACCAGACATTTTAGCAGACAAAGTATGTTCTTTCTCAACATCAGAAAACCATTCCAAAACATTTGTGCTACGGTTTTAAGCAAAAAGAAGACTCACCATTGGGAAACTGTGCAGAGGCAAATCTTGTCAACAAGATACCAGCTCCTTCTATTAAAGCTAGGAGAATGCCACCCATTGCAGCTGACCCAACCATGGCCACTGGTCCATCTGAAGACATTAATAACAAAGAGATTATTTTTTTTACAGAAATTTAGTCTACTGTAAAGAAGAGAACTGTCCATATGGCTACATGCTTCCCCAAACTCTCTCTCATTGCCTAAGACCCAGAGTCAGTAAACTACAGCCACCCACTGCCTATTTTTGTAAATCAAGTTTTACTGGAACATACCTATACTCTTTTGTTTATGTATTATCCATGGCTGCTTTCATGCTATGACTGCAGAGTTCAGTAGCTGTGACCAAGACCACACAGCCTACAAAGCCTAAAATATTCACTATCTGGCCTTTTACAGAAATAGTTTGCAAACTCCTTGGTCTAAACCATTAAGCTCAAAGAAATTCTGTTTTGCTCTCTGTCCCAAGGATTCAGAAGATGGTTCTAAGTTTCTTAGTCATAACAGCTCTATGTGGCAGGTATAATTATTAATTAACTCCAGATTACTGGTGAAGAAATTACAGTATAAAAAGTTTGGTAAACTGCCCAGTCATACAGCTAATAAATGGCAGAACTGGGACCGGAAGTGCTCTCAACCACTGTAATATATGGGTTAGAATTCCATGCCCTCTCATTCTCAAATATTCCAAATAAATACAGCCCCTTGCTTTTTCCCCAAATCACCATAACCTTGACCACCCAGACTCAAGTGATCCTCCTGCCTCGGCCTCCAGAGTAGCTGGGACTATAGGCATGTACCAACACACCCAGCTACTTCAAATTTCTTTTGTAGAGACCGGATCTCCCTATGTTGCCCAGGCTGATCTCAAACTCCTGGGCTCAAGCAATCTACCTGCCTCAGCTGCCCAAAGTGATGGGATTATAGGCATGAGCCACTGTGCCTGGTCAATGCTCAGTTTTATATATTACAGATGTCATTCAATTAAGGCAGATGAGGTTTTCCAAAAAATGTGGCCTCTACTAGTGTGTCTAATGACTACTTACTTCTTGCTGCCAGTATGGCTCCCGTTAAGGCACCACTTGTGATGGAGTTCCAGGGATCTTCCTTTCCTCTAACTTGAACCATACTACAGTCAATCATGGAAAACAGGCCTCCCCAAACTGCAAAGCTACCTATTTTATTGTAAAAAGAAACAAGCAAATACTAATTTAAATTTCACCTTCTATTTAAAATATTATACTCAAAATCAACACTCACTGTATTCTCAAAACTCTTATAGTCCAAACAAATACATGCAAACACAAGTTTGAATAAACACCGAACGAGTCAGAATACTTCTTTTGGATAAAGCTTGGATTGTATTACATCAGCTGGAAAATTAGCAATGGCCCAAAGGCTAAAAGAAATAAGCTGGCCGGGCACAGTGGCTCATACCTGTAATCCCAGCACTTTGGGAGGC
>NW_016107572.1:3105364-3107548 GCF_001604975.1 Cebus imitator | reverse complement strand
AAAAAAAAAAAAAAAACAAACCTTAAATCAGCAGATTACTTTGTGCTTAAACTCTGCCTAAATACAAAAATATTGCAAAATAGAGAAACAAAGACCCACACATATACATACATAAGTACAAACAAAATCGGAAAAGACAACACTAAGATTTTAATTGTCAGCATTTCTGGATGACATAACAGATTTTATTTCATTGTGTTCTATATTTCCCAAATCTAAAACAAATACATAAGACTTGCATCATATAAAAAGTTATTATATTTAATAAGATTAAAGAAAAAAGTGGCTGGTCCTTTCTTTGTTGTCTCCATTCTCACTGCCTCACTTGATTAACCAAAAAAAGAAAAGAAAAAAAAACCTGCACAAAACAGCTCTAGTCACTTTAATCTTTACCCTCTGAAATCTCAGGGTAGGAGGTGACACGTGTTAGTGAGAGCAATAAACTGAGTTCCACCAAATGTCTGAACCAGAGCATCTCCAGGATCTTTTTCCAACTCTCACATTATCAATTAAATCTAGTGGATAGTACCAGGGAAAGTATAGCATAAGCATCCTCATTTTTAGTCCAATATTAGACATCACATACTATATATATATAAAAAAAAAAAAAAAACCCAGCTATTTCTTCTAACTCAATAATTCTATGCCCTGGGAGAGAACTATGATATCTAGGTATATTAGAATTACCTCACTAAATTTTTCTGACAAGACCCTCCCATATCCTCATGAGAGCCTGAAATCTCCCCATCCGTTGAGAATCATTGCCAGAGTAAGTTTTGGCTGTTGATGAGAATGAAGAGTTTGAGTCTAAGCAAGGTGAGGAGGAGATCCGTAAAGGGTAGCCTGGTGTGAGGAGCCAGAGCCAGATGAGGTGAATGTCTACACACCTGGGCAGCCTAGAACAAGGTTTTAGGGCAAGCAAGGGAGAGATTCACAAGGAAGGCAGCCTGGCATGGAGTGTCAGAGCATACTCTGACAAATGGCAGCCTGTTGTGGGGTACCACAGACCAAGTAGGTTAAGAAGGCAGGTATACATATGAAAGGGAAGAAAATTGATTCTTCACTGCCTCCTTAAGAAAAAAAAAAAAAATGAATCCTGAGGGGCTGAATTGGAAATACGAGGTATCAATGCAAACTCATGATTTTTAATATGTATAGATATAGAGAAATATAGATTGCATACCATTCTTGTTTTTTTTTTTCCTTTTCCTTTTCTTTAAATTTTGTTCTGTAGAGAGGAATTCTCTCTAAGTTGCCAAGGCTGGTCTTGAACTCCTGGGCTCAAGCCATCCTCTTGCCTTGGCCTCCCAAACTGCTGGGATTACAGGTGTGGGCCACCACTCCTGGCCTTAAATGTCAGTCTCGACTAAAGGGAACTGGGCTCTTTGGAGAAATGGCTACGACAGGAAAAGCTGCCCTGCCCACAGCTAGGGCAGGAAAAGTACAAGATGAGCCTGAAATGTCTTCTTCAAAAATGCAAGAAAGTACTGAAAGAATAACAGGGACATGTCAAAATCATATCTTAATTTTCCTATGAAAATATAAGACCTAAGGCTGGGCATGGTAGCTCATGTCTGTAATCCTAGCACTTTGGGAGGCCAAGGTAGGCAGATCATCTGAAGTTAGGAGTTCAAGACCAATCTGACCAATATGGTGAAACCCTGATTCTACTAAAAGTACAAAAATTATCCGGGCTGTGGTGGCATGCGCCTGTAATCCCAGCCACTCAGGAGGCTGAGGTGGGAGAATCACTTGAACACTGGAGATGAAGGTTGCAGTGAGCAAAGATCATGCCATTGCACTCCAGCCTGGGCAACCCTCTCAAAAAATAAAAAATAAAAAAATAAGAAAAAAAAGATCTTTCAGAACTGTCCCTGCACCTTGATTTGAGTGCCTTAGTAAATGCTCACCAAATTAATAAAAACATCATCCTAGTATTTCTAGAATTTAAAATACCATAAAAACTTCTCAATAGTTTCCTACAAAAGGCTAACCTCAAGGATTTGAAATGGATAATTCTGACTCACTCATAACACCACTCACTCTTCCTCTATTTCACCCTGCTTTAAAAAAAAAACAAAACTCTCACAGTTGTCCCTATTACCAACATCTACATTAGCATGGACCATTTGCCACAACTAATGGTCCAATATTGACACATTACTTTTTTTTTTTTTTTTTTTT